>NC_034591.1:100209369-100218840 GCF_900095145.1 Mus pahari | reverse complement strand
TATATATATATATATATATATATATGCCAAAGCCAGAATCCCAAAATGGCAAGGTCCCTAAGAAACATTTGTCAGGCAGTCTCTTACCTTGTCCTGGTCACACACTTTGATTAGCAAAGATCACTGGATTGATAGACCACTGACTCCCAGAACTAACTGCTGCCCTGGGTGACAGAGGACACCGAGAACCCAGTTTCCATCTCCCCTGATACACAGACATCTGCCATCCCCTCCATAACTCCCTAGCCTCTAAGCAGACCACAGCAACTCTGATCTTTTCTAACCTCCACTTCCAGGCATCACAACCACTGCTGGGGCTGTATGAAGCCCTGAGGCTCTTGCGTTTCTCCCAGCACCTCTGACTCCTTCTGTTCAGCGTCTTCTCCTCTGTACCCTCATGTCCAGCCAGGCCTCATTCAGCACCCACACCCTTCCTTTCTCCATCCTTCCTTTCTCCATCCATAGCTTTGAAAATTAGAGCAAATCATTTCTCCTTTTTGGTGCTTCTTCATCTGCTGCTTGGGCCACCTTACAGGAAATTACATCAAGTGAGATCATGCCCAAAAAAGCTCTGTGATCTAGACAGTTAAACATAAAGCCAGGCATTGCTGATCTCATTGTCAGTCTAAATCCTCTATTGCAAGCAAACTCTTAGCCTCTCCTCCCTCACTTCCCACTTTTTACAGTCCAGTAAGATGAATATTTCTCAAACACTACCCTCTTCACGTGTCCATCCGCTATCTTCACCACGATTGTCTAATGGTCCTGGGTTTGGTGTGTGCAGTTTCATCTGCCCCACCAAAGCTGCTCCCGGTGCTTTCTATAGTCTTGCACTCCACACCCACCCTTAGTCCAGATAATAATGCTCCACTATGTACAAATAGAGACAGATTTAAGAATGAATCTTCTTAAATATGATGAAAGAATTAAGCACCAATTCAGTTTGAAGAAAAACGCTGGGAATATCTGTCATCAGATGCTGGAAGAGGCTATGTCCCCTCAGCTTCCTTCAGTGTTTTTGAGGCAGGGCCTCTGTAGCTGGGGCTGGCTTGAAACTCGTTATGTAGCCCAGGCTGTCCCCAAACTCAAAGAGATCTTCCTGTATTTGCCTCTCAGGGGCTAGGATTATAAACTGGTATCACAAGCATGGCTTAAAAGCCAACTTTCGGTTTTATTCTTGTTTAAGCAGCCATGGCTGTCCTGGAGTTCAATATGTAGCGTAAGCTAACCTCAAACTCAGAGATCTGCCTGCTTCTGCCTCCTGAGTGCTGGGATTAAAGGTATATGCCACCTCACCTGGTAAGAGTTAACTTTTTTTGTTTGTTTGTATTTTTGAGACAGAGTCTGTCCATGTAGCCCAAGCTGTCCTGGAACTCACTCTGTAGACCAGGATGCACTCGAACTCACAGAGATTCACTTACCTCTGCCACCCAAGTGTTGGCATTAAAGTTGAATAATACAAAACCAGGCTCACTCCTGGTAGCTCCCACCTTTAACCCCAGCACTTGGGAGGCAGAGGCAGGCGGATCTCTGAGTTCGAGGCCAGCCTGGTCTACAGAGTGAGTTCCAGGACAGCCAGGACTACACAGAAAAACACTGTCTCAAAAAACAAAAACAACAGCCAAGTTGAGTGTTACCATACCTGGAAAGAGTCAGCTTTTCCTTGGTTTAACTCTAAGAGATAGCCTAGACAAGGACAGATGCCACAGGGTGGCTAAGAATCCTAGCAACTGGGATATTCTGGAGAAGCAGGCACTGAAGGCCAGTTGTGGCTACACAGGGAGTTTGAGGCCAGCCTCTATCACATGAGATCCTATCTCAAGGGGGGGGGGGGAGAGACATATCTAGTTATTTCTCCATTATTAGAACTGTTCAAGCCAGATTGCAAAATTTGCCAAACTGACAAGAGTATCACATATAGAAGACAGCTACAGCAAAGGTGGCTGCAGTTAGAAGCCCAGCATTGAGAGGAGAGGAAGCTGAGACGTCTTCTTGTCCTAACTCCTGGTTTAAGGGCTGGATAAAGTAACTAACCCAGGGCAGTAGTTTGTTCTACATAGCAGGTAGCAAAATGTGTCCGTCAGCTAAGATCTTGTCCCTGAACAGCATCACCTGGGAACCTGTTACAAATGCAGACTAGATTAGAACTATATTTTCACCAGACTCTATTAAACACATACCTTCATTAAAGTGAAAACCACTGGCACACACTGCCCCTTTACAATGGTGGGTTTCTACTTCTGGAACTGCATTTCCAAAACGGCACCAGATATTAAGCAGACAAGACCAAAACACAAGCAAGCAAGCAAGCAAAAATCCAGTATCTCCCTGTCTACTTGGGGAAATTATGCATATATATATATATATATATATACATACACCCTAGTTAGACACTCTTGAGAAATACCTCCAGCATACTGAAATGGTCTGTTGAGAAAACCTGAACTTTCAAATATATATGAATGCAGAGCATCTTTTACATAATAAAGTTATGGAGCTGAAGAGCTGGTTCAGAGGTTAAGAGCACCTACTGTTCTTACAGAGGACCTGACTTCAGTTACTAGAACTAAAACTGGCCATAACTCCAGCTGCAGGGGCCTGACATTTCTGGCCTCTATTGGGACCTACACTCATATTTTCTTTCTTTCTTTCTTTCTTTCTTTCTTTCTTTCTTTCTTTCTTTCTTTCTTTCTTTCTTTCTTTTTTGGTTATCCTTATCTGTTGAAATACAGTATAAGTTAGGCTTTGACAGCACAGTAGGCTAAGAACGCCAATTTCTAACACAGTTCTTTCATTCTCAGTACCTTAAGTACACCAGGGTAACAAGGGGCCAGCAGCCGCTTGCAGCTCTCTGCGCTGCTGTAAATGGATTTCAGCCTAAAGATCTGACTCTTTGAAAACAGCAATTTCACATCTGTGTGCTTTAGCTGTCGTCCAGCCCACAGAGACGAGAGGTGTGTGTACAAGACGACTACACAAGGCTCATTTTGTAAGCCTAGGTGGACCCCAGGACAAGGCGTACTCACACATCAAACGCATTTCCAGACCCCCCCGCCACGTTTGAACCCTCTAGGATTGATTAATTTTTGTCTTCGTTTAACACAAATTTCTAAACACCTGCCCACAGAAAGCCTGAGCTCGGTACGGTGTCACAGCAAGCAGGGCCCCCCTCGCAAATCTGAAGGAGAGTGGGCAAGCCTGGGAGAAGCGCTCAGCGGGGCCCCAGGCCCGCCCGGGTGCCACCCACCCTTTGAGCCCACCAAGCCCTAACCCCGAGTCCCCGCCAGCTCCGCGCAAGCTTCGGGGCAGCTCAGCAGACAGTCGGCGGGGTCGCCTCCCGCGTACCTGCTGTCAGGGCTCCGCGCCCGGATCGGCCCCGCCGCCGCCCGCCGCCCGCCGCCCCGGACTTGCTGCCCCGCCCCGTCCCGCCGCGCCCCGCCCCACGGACTGCCCTGCGCGCCGCCCGCTCCCGCAGCGATCCCCCAAAGCCCTCGGGTCCCAGGAAACTCTAGATTTCTGTGAGCAGTCTCCTCATTCCTGCAGCCCCGCCCTAGCTGACAAGGTGTCGCCAAGCGGGGCAGAGAAAACATCGATAAGGCACTGAGCTAGACACCTGCGGCAGGGTGCGTGCATGTGAGCATGCGCACGCGCACTAAGTCTGGGAAGTTGATTAGGACCGCGGTCGTGAGGCGTGGCGGGGTGAACGCCCTCTGCTGGAGGATCTTCTCGGGGGAAGGATTGGGAATTTTGATCTCAAAAAGTGACAATTATGGACTGGAGATCGGGAGAGATAAATTAAGATGTTCATTCCTTTTTTTCTCCCCTCTTCAGCATCCCTCAACCCCCACCCCCCAGAAACTGAACTGTCTAGAACCAAGAGGTCAGCAGCATTGAAGTGCGTCTTTTCAATGGAGGTGGTATAGAAAGTTTCAACAGTCCTTTTGTCTTCAGTGGCTCATTGCTAGCTTTTGAGAGTTAACTGGCTTGTTAAAACTAGCGGCAATCCAGTACTAGACAAGATGAGGCAAAAGGATTGCCCCAAATTCTAAATTAGCCTGAGGTACTACGGTACCAAGTGTACAATGATTTAGGCGGGCATGAAGGAAGGATCAAAATGTGCAACTCTACAGGAGGAGGAGTTAGGATCTCGCAGACCAGTTCCAATTCCTCCTTCAGTTTCTGAGCTGTGTGAAATCCTGTGCTGGTCACAACCACTCAGTACCATGTCCTTATTTGTTAAATGACTATCAGTGACAGGATCTAGAAAGAATGGACACCTCCTCTATAGCGATCCTTTCACTCCCCATTTCACCTTCTAAATATTTCTAATTATTCTGAACACACAATGCATTCCTACCATCCAAAAATCAAACTGGAGGCTATGGAATGGGCCAGCAGTTAAAGGGACTTCCCATACAAGCCATACAAACTTGGGTTTGTCCTGGAATCCACGTGAAGATAGGAGGAGAAAACTGACCAAACACACAGACACACCAGACCACATGCATACCACACATCACACACACACACACACCACTACCACCACCACATACACACTGTACACACAAACTACCAAATGAAATATAATAATAAAATTAATACTTTAAAGTATTTACTGGGTCAAACATGATGGCACATGCCTTTAATTCCAGCACTCTAAATGCAGGGGCAGGTGGTTCTCTGAAAGCTGAAGGCCAGCCTATAGTATGGATTAACTTCCAGACCAGCCAGGATTACATAGTAAAACCCTGTCTCAACTTAAAAAGAAGAGGAGGAGGAGAAGGGAGAAGAGGAGAAGGAAAGAGAAGGAGAAGAAGGAGAAGGAAAAGGAGGAGGAGGAGAGAAAAGAAGAAGAAGAAGAAGAAGAAGAAGAAGAAGAAGAAGAAGAAGAAGAAGAAGAAGAAGAAGAAGAAGAAGAAGAAGTTGTTGTTGTAGTTGAAGTTAACTCGGGACGCAGAGGCAGATCTTAGGGTTTTAGGCCAGCCTCATCTACAGAGCTAGTTCCAGGACAGCCAGGGCTATACAGAGAAAGCTGACAGAAAGTACCACATCTCAAGCCCCCTGAAAAACTATGCACTGAGATGCCTTCCTTTAGCCCTTGTCCAACCCTAGTCTAACCCTCCTTGCTTGCTACAGGTAAATAGTTTCTTGGTCATCTAGTAGATGTTTTAAATACAGGCTCTTATGAACACAAGAGTTCTACTCCGTTAATCTCTTATTCAATAGGTAGTACAGTACAGACTTACACTCTGCCTTTTTTCCTTTATAGAATCTGTAGGATTTATCTATTTTGTGTGTATGAGTGTTTTGCCTACCTGTATGGTATGTCTGTGCACCAGGCACATGGGGAAGGCAGAAAAGGGCTTAGGTCCCCTGGAGCTAGAGTTGGTTGGAGATGGTTGTGAGCTGAGCCATGTGGGTGCTGGGAATTGAACTCAGGTCTTTTGGGAGAGCTGCCAGTAATTACTCTTAAGTAACACTGAGCCATCAAATTCAAGCGAAGTGGGTACATCTTTTCTGGTTGTACGAGCTGTATTTGAAATCCTAGCACTTGGGAGGTTTAGGTATGAAGGAGTTCAAGGCCATCTATGGCCTGCCAGCCAGCCTGCACTGCAAGAGAGCATCTCTCGGAAAACAGAGAGAGGCCCTCATGTGTTGGTGTACATACTTATCAACTGGTTCCTCTAGCTACTTTGTTTTTAATTATATGCATGTGTATTCATGTTTGTAGGAGCACACATGCGTGTATGTGCATTTGGAGGCCAGAAGTTGACCTGGAGTCTCTTCCTCAATCACTCTCTTTATTATTATTATTATTATTATTATTATTATTATTATTATTTTGAGATAGGGTCTCTCACTGAACCTGGAATTCACCAATTCTGGCTAGACTGGCTGGCCAGCAAACCTTAGGGCTTGTTCCATCTCAACTTCCCCAGAATGGAGAGTGGGGGGCTTATTCGCAGGCCCTCAATGCTTTGCTTTACACAGCAAGTGCTCTCCTGCCCCTCTTTCTAGTCTTTTGCTCTTCCGTGTTGTGCAACCATGGGGTTACATAGGACATTTCACATGTGAGCATATATGTGCATATACTAATTGATTAAGATGTACTGGCTGTGTGTATATGTTTTACCTATAAGTCTGATTGATACAATGTTTTTCTGTCATATGCAAAATTCTAGGTTCATTTCCCTGAACACTGAAGTAAAAAATCAAACGGAAAAAAATAGGTGTTTCAATCCAAGATGAACTTAATAAGCTCCAGGAGCTAGGAAAGGAGAGTGAATTCATGTGTGGACTCTATGTTTATAATCACAGTCGTGCACTTCCTCCCATACTGAAAGGACAAAGTTCTCCCTGGGAGCCAGATTTACCTTACAGTCCTATCTTCCCTTTTAACGAGTGTTTTGAGGAGGGGAGGGGCGGGGGGGGGGGGAGACAGAACGCTAGGGGACAGCCTAAACCATGTCTCCTAAACCATTACAACTGCGCCCCCTGGAGTTCCGTTAAGGAAATAGACAGCTTTGGAAAAAATGGCACCATCTCGCCAGTCAGTTCCTGGGGCAATGCGTTTATTTTTGAGCAAGGTTCAATTCCCAGTGTGGAGGATCAGGACCCAGAGTTGGGCACAGGCTTGGTGGGGAGCAGCCAGGCTTTGGGGGTCTCGTTCCTTAGCTGTTTCATAATCACCTGAGGTTTGGACACACCTGTCTGGATGGGTTGCTGCTCAGGCGCCTGGGGGGTGCCTTCTTCAGCCTCCTCCTGGATGACAGCAGGGTTGAACAGCTCCTGGGTGCCCCGGTTCCACATGCTCACACCAGGAACCAGCTTCATGGTTTCTGAAATAACCATGGGCTTCCACAGCACTTGGGACGTAGCCTCGAGGACCTGGGGCGCCGCTAGGGGCCATCCAGAGTCCTCCTCCAAGGGTGTCACCTCCACAGGTTCTTGACCCTGTGCAGGCACGCGAGTCCGACCCGCCCACAGCTCTCCCAGCTGCTCCGCCTCCCGCTCCCAGCCACTTGGCCACTTAGCTAGGGGCCATAGTTTGGGGCTAGGGGTGCTGGCGACGTCGGGAGGGATTGGGTTTCTAGCGAGGAAGCGGAACCCGGGGCTGAGGAATGGCACGTTTGACCCGAAGGAAGGTGAGGTTTGGGCCAAGTTTAAACTAGGATCCGGGCCCAAAGCACGGAATGTAGCACAACGCTGGAGAGGGAACCTTGGGCTAGAGACATGGAGTTTGGAGGGCGCACGCGAACTAAGGGCTTGGGACTCGCATGCTGAGGTTCGGGCCCCAGCTTGACTCCTCCGCGGGCGCCCGCGATATATTTCCAAAGGGCGCACTTCGAGGTCTGGGATCAGGACCTCGGCCACGGGGCGCACCCAGTGTCGGGGCAGCCGCGAGGAATCCACGCGCAACGTGGAGGTCTTGTGGCTTGGCCGCACTTCCAAGTCTCCAGGCTGCAAGAACGCGGAAGGCTCTTCCGGGGTGAGTGCACCGTGGACGGACACCGACCTTATCGGGCTGCTGCGGAGCTGGCCCTGGCTCTTAAAACTCAGCCGGTCCCCTGCCGCGTCTGGCTGAGGTACGCAGAGGTTAAGATCCTCGAGCGACAGGTGTGAGTCGAAGGATGATCGCTTCTCCTCAGAGGCCTGCAGACTGACGATTTGGGGCTGCTTCAGAGAAGCCTGGGGGCTGTGGGCGCGCTCGACTTCCGGCGTAGATCGTAAAGACTCCTTCGAGGACACAGCCAACATATGGCTTCCCTCTTGGCCATGGGGTAATTCCAAGGCACCCCCGGGCTCAGCTTCCTCAAACGCCTCCAAGGTGACCGTGGGTCTCGGGGTGACTTTGGGCTCGGCAGAAGGTTCTGAAGATTGTGTAGGCTCCTGGGACTCTTTGTCCCACGATGAACCTAAAAGGAACTGGTTGGGTTTCCCAGGTTCCTGGGGAAACACACAAGGGTAATGAGTTGTTGGAAACGGAGGGAAAGGACCTCACTTCGTGGTCCTGAGCGGCTCCAGAGGAGGCTTCTGTAGGAAAGAGGCTCGGGGCTTGGGCTTACTTCATTGTGGAAGTGCTCCTCTACACCAATGGGCGCCGGTGTGTGCAGTACAGGCACGGAGCCCTGGGCCCAGGAATCCGTGGTGCATGCCAGGAGCTCCTCATCCTCTCCCCACGTGGGGTCCTCAGCCACTGCAGATTCTCCCTCATCTCGGGCCAGGAAGCGCCACTCAGTGATCTGCAGCATGGCCTCTCGGGCCTGGCTAATGGTGAATGGAACACACTGTGGAAGCGAGGGAGGGTCTCAGCCTTGCCAGGAGAGACAAGGTAGAAGATAGGTCTGGAAGACCCAGATCTAGGCCCACCTGCTGGGTCAGATAGACTTTGAAGGCACACTCCATAACTCGTGTCACAAGGTCGGCCAAGATGTCACCCACTACGTCCTCTCCCTCCTCCAGGGACATAAACGCAATCCATTCTGCCTCATTGAGCCGTCCTGGCACGATGTCCACCTGCGGCACCGGCTGGGTGGGTGGCCGGGCTTTTTCTGCCTTGGATCGGGTTACCCCACGATCTCGAGCCTGCCTCTGTGGGAACGAAATGGGCACTCAGGACAGGAAATCAAGAGGGTGGGACTGTTGGGCTAAGGACTAGAAAGACTCTCCAGGTGTTTTCTAAGAAAGAAAAGGGACCGGGACCAGGAACCTTCAAGTCTGTGATACGCCGGATGGACACTCTGTAGGTATATCACTCAATGTGCTACTCGTAACAGCCCTCCGAGCCCTCTTCAATGACAAGGAAACTGACACCTGACAGAAGTTAGCCCTCACTAATCATGCTCAACTCAGCTCTGCTCTTTTGCCTTACTGCAGTGTCCAAGTTCTTGAGAGTTCCAAGAAGTCACGGAGATTTAGACTCCTCTGCTTTTGTTACATTTTGCTTTGAACAATCTTGTTATGTAGCTCTGGCTGGCCCAGAACTTGTTATGTTGAGAAGGCTTACCTCAAACTTGCAGCAATTCTCCTGCCTCTGACTCTCAGATTCTAGGATTACAGGAATGGAACAGCACACAAAGGTCTCTCCGTTTTTGTTATTTGTTGCCTTTTGTGGGTGTATATATTGTGGTCCTGGAGAGTGAATTGAGGACACTGCATACTCACTAAGCTAAATCCCTTCACCTTTTTTTACTCTCCCACTAACCCCAGACAGGGTTTCTATTTGTAGCCTTGGCTACCAGGCTGGCCTTAAACTTGAGCTCCACCTGCCTCCACTTCCCCGGTGATGAGATTAAAGGCCTGTATCACAACCACTCATCCTTTCTACTTCTGTTTATTTGAGACAGAGTCTTTCTGTGTAGTCTTGGCTATCTTATCTCTATAGACCAAGCTGGCCTCGAACTCAGAGATCTGCCTGCCTCTGCCTCTGCCGCCTCTGCCTCTGCCTCTGCCTCTGCCTCCTGCCTCTGC
>NC_034591.1:100194110-100209149 GCF_900095145.1 Mus pahari | reverse complement strand
TCTGCCTCTCTGCCTCTCTGCCTCTCTGCCTCTCTGCCTCTCTGCCTCTCTGCCTCTGCCTCTGCCTCTGCCTCTGCCTCTGCCTCTGCCTCCCAAGTGCTGAGATTAAAGGCATGGGCTACTACACCTGGCTCTCCTTTTACTTATGTTGAGATCTCACAAAGTTTCCAAGGCTGGTCTTGAACCCACTCTGTAGTCACAGGCCAGAAGACGGTACCAGATCTCATATAGATGTTTATGAACCACAGTGTGGTTGCTAAGAATTGAACTCAGGACCTCTGGAAGAGCAACCAGTGCTGTTAACCTCTGAGCCATCTCTCCAACCCCCTCTTTTTTTTTTTTAACTGAAAATTTATACAATATATTCCGATCATGGTTTCCCTTCCCCCATCTCTCAGATCCTCTCCACTGCCCCTCTCACCCAACTCCAGGCCTTCTTCCTCTCTTCCTCTTTAGAAAACAAACAGGCAAATTAAAAAGGCAAACAAACCAGCATTTAACAAAAGAATAGTGAAAAAGCACAAGAAACACACACAAAACAAACAAAAAAAATCAAAATACAAAATCAGAAACCATATTTGCAAGCAAAAGATGAGAAAGTTTTTTTAAAAAAAAAAATGCCCAAACGAAACCATATTAAGTCAAAAAAGAAAAAAAATCCACAAAAGCACCACACTGAGTTCATGTGGTATTGGCCGTCTACTCCTGGCGCATGGGGACTACCTTAAGTGTGGTTTTTCCAGTAGAATCCACTGGGGAAACTGATTTTTCCTTTGTGGTTGTCAATTGGAAATAGCTTCTTGGTTAGGGATAGGAGCCAGTTTTCTCTTCCCCGTCTCAGCACTGGGACCCAATCTCGCTTGGCCCTGTGCACACTGCCACTCAGGCCTATTGAGCTGGAAAATGGTTGCCTTGATGTCAACCATCCCCTCTGACTTTTGCTTCAACTCCCAAGTAGAGCAGGCCTGCACTACTAGACCGTCTTTAAGCACCATTTCTAGTCACATCTCATGGAGTTTGCCTAAGATCACACCTGGGAAGTAGAATAGTCAGAATTCACATCTGGATTTATCTAACTCCAAAACCTGACTCTTGCTTCCCAAACAAAGACATTTGCTAAAATATATAAATGAAAAACATGTTAAGATATTTTTTAAAAACTCATTTTAAAAAACAGAGAAGGGGCTGGAGAGATGGCTCAATGTTTAAGAGCACTGACTGTTCTTCCAAAAGTCTTGAGTTCTATTCCCAACAACCACATGGTGGCTCACAACTATCTGTAATGGGATCCGATGGCCTTTTCTGGTGTGTCCGAGGACAGTGACAGTGTACTCACATACATGAAATATATGTGAGCTTTACCCAGGTGACTCACTGGGTAAAGGTACTCACAGCCCAGCCTAATGACAAAAGTTTGATTCTCAGCGCCGCAAGGTAGGAGAGAGCCATCTCCTTCAGGTCACCCTTCAGCCTCCACTCGCGCACTATATATAGCACGGGCTCCCCTTCACTCCCCCCCCCCCCAATGAATGCAACAAATCATTAAAGATTCCTGTGACGGCTTGAATAAGAACAGCCCCATAAATTCCTATTTGAACTCTATGGAAAGGACTTGGGGGTGTGGCCTTGTTGGAATGAATGAGTAGGGGCCAGTGTTGAGGTTCCAAAAGCCCATCATTTGCAGTTAGCTCTCTTTGCCTCCTGGGCTCTCAGCTACTCCTCCAGCACCGTGCCTGTCTGTGTTCCCCAGCATGATGAACATGGGTGCTTAACCATTTGGAACTGTGAATCCCCAATTAAACACTTCCTTTTATAAGTTGCTTTGCTCATGGTGTTTTGTGACAGCAAGGAATAAGTAACTAAGAAAAGCCCAAAAGTAACCTAGGGACATAATACTTCACAAAAAAGATGGAGATAACATACACACACACAAAATTTGTAAAGATGGCCCGAACTAGGTGTGGTGGCTCACAGCAATAAACCCAGCACTCAGGAGCCTGAAGCAGCTGCCATGTGTTCAAGGCCAGACTGGGCCACAAAGTGAGACCATGACGGAAGATGGTTCCTTCCAAATTTTACCTCCAAATATAAGTTTTTATCTACCTTATTGTTTCCTATTTTATATTCCCCAATGTTCACTCTCTCAGGCAATCCCGTGTCTTCTGTCCTCTACATTCTCAGTTCCTGGCCTTGAATTCCCAGAAACCAAGCGGCTGCCTAGTTCTCCATATAAAGCTTTGCTTCCTTAAGTCCAGGTTAAATCTTTAAAGCCAAAACAAAACCAAAGAACGGATCCCTTAGGCCTCTCCCCACAGCTAGGACAGAGATGTGGAGTGCACCTAACAAAAGAGAACAGAGATATTTTTTACTCTTTGATTTTCTCGAGGTCCTACCAATCTGTTTTATTTTTTTAAAATGCCTTGACTTTGGGAGTAAGAGAGTTGACTCCGCAGTTAAAGAGCACTGGCCGCTCTTCCAGAGGACCTGGGTTTGGTTCCTAGCATCCATATGATGGCTCCAAACTGTAACTCCAGTTCCAAGGGTTCTGATCCCCTCTCTTGGCCTCTGCGGGCATCACACATGAGCATGGTACACAAACACACATGCAGACAAAACACCCATATACATAAAAAAAATTGGACTTAAGGTAATTGGTTTTTGACAATAGGATGGGAGGGTGTCGGTATGGGAAGAAGCTATGAGTTCAAGGGCAACCTGGACTTCAAGGGCAACCCGGTCTATATTGTGAGTTCTAGACCAGCCAGGGCTACACACTGAGACCTTGTCTCAAAATAAAAGGCAAGCCATGTTTGCACATGTGATGCCTTTAATCACAGCACTCTGGAGGCAGAGTTGAGTTGGAGACCAATCTGGTCTATACAATCAGACTGTCTCGATTAAAACAAACAAACAAACAGTAGTAACGATAATAAGATAAGTTTTAAGGTCACCCTCAGAGTTGTCTGATCCATTTCGTAGTCCTGAAATTGTCAAGATAGTGACTCATCCATCAGACCCTCTTCCTAGTGCCTCTGGCTTACCCACCAAAACGGGTTCCTGGTCAGAAAGGAATTACTGCTTGCACTGGCGGTTCAGCTGTTTCTGAATTGCTCTTGCTCTTCGCTTGGTCCAGCCGTTGACCCTTTCCCTCGGGGATCGAGGTGCAGGCATGCCCATCTTGAACCTAGAGCTAGTTCACTGCCTCGATACCAGCCCACCCCAGTTCTTGCGCACTCCCCAAGTCGAGCTGAAACTCACCGAGCCTTCGTGACTCATTGTCGTGACAGTCACTCCAAGGAGGTGTTTCAGCTGCCTTCAGGATCCTCCATCCTTGTAGCTGCAGTGGCCGCGACCCAACGGTCTCCTCGGCAACCAGGCCCGGCTGAGGGTCCCTGGCGTGATCCACTGTTGCCTGGGAACCGCGTAGCCGCGCGGCGCAAGTTCCAGCCTCAGGCCACGCCCAGAGGCCGTGCGTCGGTGCGTCGTCTCTATGGTGGCGGCGGATTTGGAGGGACCTGAGGATCGCGGCGTCAGGCAAGGCATACTTGAGGGTGGTGGGGGTGGGTTGCAGGTGTGACCTCTAACCTTGGCGTGGGCCTTCAGGTAGCTAAGCTGTGGGAAGAAGAGCTGGAGACCACATTCTGCATTTTTAGCTGAGACCTTCTGTACTACCAGGTATTTACATCATCATTTACTGTGGGATTCCCTGGTGGCTGCAACACTCAACCCTGGGGCTCTCTCCGGCTCCGTGGGGTTCTCTCCTCCTTATGACTACTATCCATCACTTTCCTTGGGGATCCTATCAATCAAGGGTCTCTCTCACTGTCTCCTGGTTGCATCTCATTGCCCTTCTCCCCTGTCCAAGTGTCCCCAGTGGCCTTCTCCCCATTTGTCGTGCGGTGACTCTAGTACTCTCTCTCCCAGGATGTTGCGCCGCGAGCACTCCATCCCACTTCGTAGCTCTGCCGCCGCCCTGTCTAACAACCTCAGTGTACTGCAGCTTCCAGGCCGTGATCTCACGCATTTTGGGGTGGTTCATGGACCGAGCGCCCAGCTTCTCAGTGCTGCCCCTGAGGGTGTGATCTTGGCCCAGCGCCAGCTCCACGTTAAAGAGGGTGCTGGAGTGAGTCCCCCACTTATCACTCAGGTAAGGCAAGGAGAGAAAGAGGTGTTGCTGAAGTCAGTGCGATCCTTGTTCTTTAATCCCTATCCTCTTGATGCCTTATGTCCTCTACTGTGATGCGCGTCTCTCCAGGTTCACTGGTGTGTCCTCCCCTTCAGAGTACTGCTGGTCCTCACCTCGCATCGAGGGATACAAGTGAGAATAGAACCCTCCTGCCCTTACTCCAGCGCCACCCCCACCCAATAACACTTTTAGACATCACGTGAGCAGCCCACTCTCCCTCTATTTTTTTGTCTTCTTGTGTTCCATTCCTTCACTCTTCAGTTCTGCGTCAGCAGTCTGCTTCTGTTATTAACTCTGTGACCCTTGGGCACCGGTAGCCTCAGTGTCGTCCTCTGAAAACTAGGGATAAGAATAGTGCCTGCCTCCCAGAGCAGCGTTTGAGGATTGCATGGACTTAGATGGCTGGGTGAAGTGCCCAGAACTCAACAAGGGTCAGCTGGCTCTTGCTCTCATCCTTGCCCCCATCTTCCAGATGTATGAGTCTGATGGCTCCGTCATGGTTTATTGGCATGCCTTGGACTCAGGAGATGCTTCTTCAGGTACCTTGGGGACCATGTGGAGCAGGGGTGGAGGCCGGGAGAATTCGCTGGGGGCTAAAGGAAGGGCTGTTTCTGAGAGCTGCTTTTGTATTCAGCACAGGCTATGTTTGCCCGAGGAATTGCTGCCAGCATCCACTTCATCTGTGTGGGTGAGCCGACTAGAGACAGGGCTAGGGCCTGTATGTGGGGTACATCATTGTGGGGTCTCAGCCAGGAGGATGGGGAGGGGTTGACGAACTTAGGAAGAGCTAGAGGGAAGCTGGGGAGGAAGGGTATCCGGGACTCTGAAAAACATTTAGAGAGGGATAGCGACTGGAAAGCCAGGCCTGTGGGAGTACTGAGTTTATTACTAAGACTTCTGGGATAGAGGGGGTGCTGGCTGTGGTGACTGGAGACCCAGAGGGCTCAGGAAGCCATCAGTGGGACACTGGTTCTGGCTGCAGGAACGTGGTCCGGTCGGGTACTGGTCTTTGATATCCCCGCTAAGGGTCCCAACATTGTACTCAGCGAGGAACTGGCTGGGCACCAGACACCAATCACAGATATCGCCACTGAGCGTGCCCAGGGGCAGGTGAGTTTACCTCCTCCAGCGATTCTAGTAGCCTGGGAGACCTCTTCACCCCTGGGAAGCCCAGGCGTGGGTATTAGCTATGCTAATAAGCAGAAGTGCGGCTTTGGGTTCATTTATATGTTCTTAGTTGCAGCAACCTCAGGTCTGGAGAAAAACATACTTTCCACTAAGTGGTGTTTTATACAAATCCCTGACCCTCTCCGACGCTGGTGTGAATCCAGAAGTTGGAATCTACCATCTCCCAGAGGCTGCCAACCCTGTAGCTTCCTTCCCTGGACTTGAGCTAGTGCCCCTATTCTGACCCAGTTCCAGGCCAGCCCTTCCAGAAAGCTGTCTCCCAATTTCAATTCCTTCTGACTCTCCCTTAGCTTCACGCTGAGTAGGCCCGACTCTCCTAGAAAACTCTCTTCTCCCCACTTGTATTGTAAACCTCTTGGAACAGGGTATGGGTTTTGTCATGTGTAGCCTTCGGAGCAGCTGGTATGTCTGCCTGACACCAGGTCAAGAGGTCTAGGGACTTAGTGATGACTGTGACCCACTGCAAAACCTCCAAAAAGTCAGGACATGGTGGTTTTAGTCTTCCCACCCATCCCAAAAGGACAATTATACATCCTCTTCTACTCCCGGGTGAGGGTGGGGGTCGGGGAGGCGGCAGTTGTGAGTGCATACAAGAAGCTGCAAAGAGCCTATGCAAAGACTCCTGCAGAAGTGTCCATGGCGTGAGCTGGTGAAAGCCACCTCTCACCCTTTCCCTGTAGAAGCCAAGAGGCAGGCATGGCTACACCTCCCCTCCTGCTCCGTGCTCTGGACCACACAGACGGTAAAGGGTAAAGGGAAGAAGAGCTGACCCTGATTTCCTCCTCAGGACGGTGTCGCTGACATGGTGACAGCAGATGACTCAGGTGTCCTGTGTGTCTGGAGGTCAGGACCTGAGTTCACCTTACTGACCCGAATACCAGGCTTCGGGTAGGAGAGGCAGACGAGGGCTTGAGGCGACTTCAGGGCAGGGAGTATGTTGATGTCTGGAGAAATCAACATTGAACATTACCCTTGCAGGGTCCCATGCCCCTCTGTGCAGCTCTGGCAGGGGATTGTGGCAGCAGGATATGGAAATGGGCAAGTGCGTCTGTATGATGCCAGCACAGGGGCCCTCCACGTCCAGATCAGTGCCCACGCCCGGACCGTCTCTGCCCTGGACCTCGCCCCAGAGGTGGGCAAGGTCAGTGTCCTATGTCCCTACCTTTCCTGGTGCTTGTGGGCACAGCACAAGCTTGTCCCTGTCAGTGTGACTCCATCCCCAGGGACCTGGACTGGCACCCCTGCTCACTCCCATCATGTCAGGGCATCTGACACCCTGCCCACCCCTCACAGTGGGGTCCTCTCTTTTAGCTACTGTCTGCAGCTGAGGACACCTTTGTGCACATCTGGAAGCTGAACAGAAACCCAGAGAGTGGCTCTATTGAGGTATGATTGCAGACAGGTGGGAGTGGGGGCCCGAGCACAGGTGAGCGGCAGGACGGACTGACCAGCCCTCTCTCCCCCCGCAGGTGGACCACTGCCACGGTGAATGTATTTCTGACACCCAGGTGTGTGGGGCTCGGTTCTCTGATCCATCGGGCAGCTCCTTTGCTGTGACAGGTTATGACCTTGCTGAGATCCTGAGATTCATCACTGTCTGAGTGAGGAGCAGCCTTCCGGTCTCCCTTGGTATTTATAAAGTATTCCCCCCCATCAAGCCCTTGTCTGAGCACTCAGTGTCACAGCCACATTAAGCTCTAGGGAGGGCCGAGGGGTGGGTTCAGAGCACGCAGAAGTCACTGGTTCTCAGAGACCATGTCCTCGAAGACAAACGAAGGCATCAGGCATCGAGCTGTTAAATAACTTTAATGGTTGATGCTGGGGTCACGGGGAGGCAGGCGGAGGCAGGCGCTTTCCTCTCCACTCCCCAGTGCCGCCCTGGAGGCTGGTTAGTGCAGGCAGGTAGGGCAGAGATGTTCCAGTTTTCTCCCAGGAAGCGCTTAGGGGAATCCTAGCCAGCTCCAGGAATGGTCCCCTCTGTACCATAACCACAACTTAAGAGGGGTTTCCGTTACCCCTCCCCAGCCTTCTGTCCTAGTCCAGTGGAGGAAGAGGAGTCCAGGCTGGCCAACTGGTGCCCCACAGTGCTGGACCTAGAGCCCAGTTGTCCTTGGGTCATTTTCTTTCTTGGCCAGATCCTGTTGCTGGTTCCTCTCACACTGGGGACTGGACCCATGGGCCCAGCTGGCTTTTGCTGTAGAAACCTCTGGATTTGGGGGATCTCTGCAGGGGAAGGGGTGCAACCGAGCGAGAAAGCCCAAGGGAGTGGTCTGCAGGGGCGGCATCCAGGGAAAAGGTTCGGGGTCTTCCCCAGGGCAGGGATTGCATCCAGGTTTGGACTGGGGACCTTGAGGCAGGCGAGCAGGAGCTAGGCAAGGCAGGCTGGTCTGTAAACATCGCTAGCCAGGGTGGGGGCGGCTCCAGCCTTGTGCCCTCCCGCTGGGCCAGGATGTCTGTCACAGCTGCGATGTCGTCTAGCGGCTCAATGGCTGCGGCAGCAGGGAAGGGGCAAGGGGAGGGGGCTAGTCAGAGCTCAAGCCCTGGCCTGCTCAGCCCTGTCTGTCACCTGTCACTGTAATAGGAAGAAAGCAAGGCCCGAATCTCTGCTGAGATGGCATTATTCTGCAGGAGCAGCCCCTCACAGGGACCTCCGGAGGCCACAGGTTCTGATAAGACTGTGACGTTATAGGGGGAGGGGTAGCAGAAGTGGATAAAGAAACCAAGAACAGAGGAGAGAAAGCAGTGCCGGGCAAGTGAAGTCAGAAGAGGAGACAGGAGCCCACATGCACGGAGGGAAACAGAAAAGGAAGGATTAGGACAGATGCAGGCAGGAGACCACTCTGCTCTTTGGGGTTTGTTTTGAACTTGGGCAGAAGTGCTTTTAAGAAGGGGAGAGAAACACAGTAGGGCTGAGTGGGTCCAGGACCCCATGGTGTGCTTTCTCTCTGGTTCTGTTACCCAGGATCCCTTGAGGTCCCCAACCCCACTTTCCATCAGC
The DNA here is from genome assembly GCF_900095145.1 of Mus pahari. NCBI lineage: Eukaryota > Metazoa > Chordata > Mammalia > Rodentia > Muridae > Mus > Mus pahari. The sequence continues at coordinate 100,200,777 of NC_034591.1, read as the reverse complement.
CTCCTGCTGACCCTCCTCTCACTTACCCATCTCGTGGTATAAGGACCCCTGCTTGACCAGGGCTTGGGGTGGTTTCCGGGGCGCAGGAGTTTCGATCTTCATGACTTCATCACAACAGTGCCTCCACTGGCCTGTGAGGAGGGGAGAGGAAAGGAGGACCAGACCCATGCAGGAGTTGTCTGCTTCTGTCACATCCCCTTCCCCCACCCCCACCCCCTGCCCACCTCCCACCCCCACTCTCCCAGAAGTTCTGCCCAGCCCTTTCCCTTACTCATGTCAAAGAAGAGCTGCCACAGCGCTTCCATCCAGTTCTGCTGGGCTTCTCTGCTCTCCAGCTGGAGGGTGTTTGTCACCTCCTCATCCCCATACTTGTTGCTGATGCTGACGGTGAAAGGCCACTCTGGGGCCTGCTCCAGCTCCCCTGCCCGGACCTTAGTCTCCTGCAGGGGAAAGCAAGGCACTGCCTTCACATCTGCCCATCATCCCGACCTCCACTGGGCCTTCATTTGCCTCCTGCTAACTCTAGTGTAGGGGTGGGGCAGCAAGTGTGGTGGGGATGGGGGGGCCTGTGCTGAGGCAGGAAAGGAGAAGCAGGTAGACACAGAAAAGGGGGGGCAGAGCAGGGCAGGGAAGGTGCAGAGGGGCAAGAACACCAAGGCCCGGGTTCGAGTTGCCCACCCAGTACATCCAAAACACAGGCGGGGGTCTGAGGGGCAGTGCTGGGGTAGGGCACTTGCCTAAAACACGAGTCTCTCGATTTGACCCCAGCACTAGACAGAGCAAAACAGACACATAGAAAGGCAAGACTAGGGCTGGAGAGGAGAGCAGCCCATTTGCACCTTCGGAGAGACAGCAGGTTACTAGCTACACAGGCTGGATGCAGAGAGAACTGGAGGAGAAACTGCTTGACCCAAGAAAAAGGCCTCTGGGGTTTGGGAGGGGCTGGGGATGCTGAGGGAGCGGTTGATGGTTGACTGTAGCATTGTTTAGGGGTAGGGAGGTGTAGGGAGGAGGTTCCTCTGCATCCCGGGCCCTGTGGTGGGCTTAGTGCTCTTAGCAGTCTGCCCTTCTTGTCTCTGAGGCCTGGGCCTAACCCTCCAGAGGCTTGAGAGAGAGGTGCCTGAGCCCAGGCACCAGGTGGCCTCACCCAGAGGGACTAGTCACCTTGTTGATGACGATAGTGAACAGTGGTTCTTGCCCAGTATCTGCATCCTCAGATCTCCAGTAACAAAAGAGGTTTGTGCCTTTCAGGACTCCATGCACAAGTATCCCATTCTGCAGCTCCCCGGCTTGCTGCAACTTGTAGACAACTTGGTGTTTTCTGGGGAGTCTTGCCTCCCCACCCGGGCACTTTCCTCCCAGTCCCCCACTGGCCCCATGCACCTAACATTCACCCTGCTGTCTTCCCATCCCACTTTGTCCCCCCACGTCTAGATCTTTAGGTTGTCCATCTATGTCCATGCCCCCTCCACTCCCGTAGGACCCCTCACCTGCACCCTGAGGGCACCACTTGCAGTGGGCTGAATCATGCAGAGAGGCTGAGCTGCCAGGCGGCAACACACGCTGCCATAAAGGGGCAGCCAGGGAGGGTTCTCCTCTGGGGGATGAGGAAGTACGAGGTGAGGATGGGAAATGAGAAGGGGATTATCCCACAAACCCTTCTATCAGTGCCAGTGTCACGGACGGACGGACGGACGGACGGACACACACACACACACACACACACACACACACCATGGCTGATGAGCTTGAGGTCATGTGTACGGAATCCATCCTGCACTTCTTCTAGGGTAAGAGTGGTGAAGGCCAAGAGGTGGAATTGAGGACCTCTAGAAGGAGAAGGGACATCAGTGGAGTGGCGTCTGTGGCAGGAAGGCACTGCAGGGCTGACGCTGGGTTGTCCCATTGCCAGGAAAACTACCATGGAAACTAGCTTGCCTCCTCTTTTCCTGACCTCCTGCTAGGCGTCTGGACCTTCCCTTATACATCCTATACATAATCCCAGTGAAATTGTGGCAGTTCCATGAGGGTAGGTGTTCCTCAGTCCGTAGATGGGGCAGCTTCCTCTAGCTCCTAGGTGACTAGCTGTGGGCTCTGCCACAGAGCATGCCCAGCTTACAGCATGGTGGTTTATGCATCCATGTCTGCGCTTGGCATGATTCTATATGGGTGGCACACATGTGCATATATATGTGGAGGCCAGAAGGACACAGGGTGTCCTCTTTAATGACTTATGAAGGCAGGGTCTCTCGCTGAACTCAGAGCTTGCCAATTCAAGGAGTCTAGTTAGCCAGCTTACCCTAGGGGGTCACCTGTCTCTCCTCCCAAGTAGGCCCTGGGCCTGGGTCTAGGGGATCAGAACTCCAGTCCCCATGCTTGCCCAGTAAGTGCTTTATCTACTGAGCCCTTTTCCCCATCCCTGCTTTTGGTGTTCTGAGACAGGGTTTTATGTGCACCATACTGGCCATGCAGCCATAGATGTCTTTGAACATATGATTCTTCTGCCTCCACCTCCCAAGAGATGTAATAACAGGTGTGCACCACCCCACCCAAGGCTTCCTGTTTTCTAGGCAAGCACTTTAATAACTGAGCTTCATCCCCAGTCCTATAAGATGTTTTTCTGGCTGCCAAACAGATAAGATCCCCAAAACCTGGCTCTCCCTGGCTCCCCACTGTCAGGCTTGTAGACTAACTTAGGCATAGCCAGAATGCCTGCTCATTCAGCATGATGTGGTCACCAGAGGGGAGCGGCAGGAAAGCAGCGGTAGGAGAGGCTCTTACCCCACAGCTGGGGTAGGCAGCAGGATGGGACTGTTCCCGGAGCCCCCGGCGCTGTCCAGCGATGCCCTGACTCGCTTCCCAGAGGAACGGCCCAGGGAGCTACTGAGTTTGGTGGCAAGCCTCTTGGGGGCACCAGCCAGGGCTCCCTCCTCTTCCACACAGGCCCCATACAGCTCCAGCCGCAGTATGAAGTCAGGCTCTGCCTCAGCACTGTGACACAGGTGTGGGAGAGGGGGCGGGGTAATCACTGGGAGGCTCAGGAGGACATAGGGTGAGGAAGGACAACTCCACAGGGAAGCCCATGGGCCATCTCCCTCTCCACCTTTGCTCCCCAGAGCAGCACCCCAGGAGCTGGAAAAGAAGGGAGCCACAGGCAGTGAGGCACTCACAAAAGGACATTATGCTGAAAGGAGATGTCTGTGAGGGTCCTGTCCACCAGGACCATCTCTGTGTCCTGAATCTGCTCCCCAAGCCTCAGCATCAGGAACACAGCCCAGCGGTGCAGGTCTGGGAGCAAAGAAAGAAGAAGGAAAAGAAAGGGGTGGGGGGGAAGATCTTAAGACTTCCCACAAGTGCCTCCACCTCGGGAACACTCTTGAATTTGTCCCAGTTTGTGACACTCACCGCCTTTGTTCTTGAAATACTCTGTGTCCTTCCACATGAGTGGGATTCGGAGGTCTAAGGGGCAGAGGGGAAGGAAGAGGGGTTAGAAGCAGGCAGGAGGGGGTGTGGTGTGTGGTGCAGCAGGCATGCCGGCAGCTGGGGCAGCTGTGTGCTTACCAGAGATGCAGACCCGGCCACGGCAAGGCGAGTGCTGAGCGGACGCCACGCTGTCGGAAGGTCTGTGGGTAGATCACAGTCCTGACCTGGTCTCCACATACTCCTCCCCTTTGCTCTGACTCCCAAGGGCTCTAAGAGCCCCCCCCCCCCGATCCCTAGCCTGGCTAGCATGGTAGGGCCAAGGACTGGAGGAGAGCTATGGACAAAGCTCAGCGGTTTCTGGTCTTAGGAACATTTGAGCAATGCCAATACACAGGTATACAAGCCTGGGCCTCTCCCCCTCCCTGCATTGTTCCTGACCACCCAGACCCCTGCCAGGGACAAGTGTGGCTTGGAGGGGGACAGGCATCACCAGAGACTCCCTTTCGAGTCCTCACCACCACCATTAGACTGTGCACTTGGAAGGGTTGGCAGGTCACTTGTCCCCACCACAGGGTCTCAATGGGCTGCTCAGGCTGGCCTCAAACTCAGCACACACACTACCTCAGCCTCCCACACACTGGGATTACAGGCATAAGCCACCATGCCAAGCTTTTATTGTCTTTGGTGTGACTACACAACCTAACATGAACAGTGTGTGTTTAGCTGTGAGTCCTATGTGGCCTCTCTGTCCATGGCTCCCTGAGAGAGATGCTTCCTGCCTGCTTGGCCTCTGGTTAAATGAAGCAGCAGAGGAATGAGTTTTCTCCCGTAGGCCTCCTAGTGAGTCCCTAGCAACCTCTCCCTCGGCTACTCCATGCCAGTGAGGGACTGGGACCCTCTTTATGCAGCCTCAAGGAGGCAAGCGGTCTCCAGATGACTCGTTTACCACAATTGGCCAGTCTTCAGAGTGATCAGTTTACCAAGTCTTTTCTCTCTAACATTTTTACTTGACTCTAGCAAGTAAACAGGTCTTACTGCTGACCTGTCTGTCGGACTGCCTGAGCACACGGCAGCATCAGTACATACTGAGGCTGAGCTCCTTTGGAAGGCGCGGTCTCATTTCTATGAATGGGAAGCCTTCCTTTAAGTGATGTTTAATTATGCACTTTCCCAACTCCTGCCTCTGATGGTGAACCCCAGGTACAACAAGCTATTATCAACTTGTGGTAAATTGGCCATTCGACAAATTGGCCATTCAGTGAACTAGCCCTGAGAAAATTGGTTTTCCAGAAATCAACCAGCCAGACGTAGGAGATCAAGGGCAGGCCTAGACAAACTGGCAGTTTTGCATTACTTGTGGTCCAGGCTGCCAACTTCCATTGGATATATACTGGCTCCCCTGAGTCTAGTCCCAGCCGTTCTGGATGATCACCACCACAGTAAAACACCTAGGTGTCTTTCATGGCCAGGACAGGTTTGTGAGAAGGTCCCCTTCAAACACTCCACACAGACGCACATGCTTTTTATCACTTTTCATCACAAAGCCTGCCTCCCTCCCTCCCTCAGACACCTCTACTCCCACGCTTACCGACGACGACGGCCCATCTTCTCAAGCACCTGGACCTCCTTGCGCCGCTGCAGCTCGCCCATGTAGCTGAGGATGCGGCTGTTGCACACCAGCAGGCTCTTGGTGGCTTCCAGAGTCTGCTCTCGCTGGGAGCAGGCTGCCAGCAGCTTGCAGGTCCCTTCCCTCATCCGGATCTCATGATCTAGTTTCCGCTGCAGCTCCGTGTCCTAAGCAGAAACATGGAAGGGGAAAAAGGAAATGGCGATCAGGGAACCTGCTGAGGCATCTCCCCTCCCCAACCCAGTCCCAAGCTGGGGAGGTGTGGGCAGGGTGTGACAGGGCACAACACTCGACGACTAATGTTTCAGCAAAACATTTCAGCAAGCCTGTTCTTCTCACCCACCTTTGCCCAGACAAGCCAGAAAAGCTTTGCAAAATAAGATAGTCCCATGTATTCTATGGTGAAGAATGTAAATTCTGTCTACCTCTTCCGTCACAATTTGGAGAAATCTACAAAAGCTATAAATTCATATATCCTTTGACCTAACTATCCAATACCCAAGTGTTTAGCCTACAGATACAATCACACACGTAGCTGCCAAGCCATGTACACAGAGAGACCTACACTTGGTACTGTTTTGTGTGTCTGTGTATCACATATGAGAGCAGTGCCTACAGAGGCCAGAAGAAGGCATCAGATGCCCTAGAGCTAGAGCTACAAGCCGTCGTCTCACAGGAGTGCCGGGAATTGGATGTGAGTTCTCTGGGAGAGCAGCAATTGTTGTTCATCACTGAGTCATCTCTCCAGCTCCAGGCTTTGTTTAAACACCCAAACTAAAAGCCTGTCAACAAGACAGCAATTCAGTGAGTCATATCTGAGCTGAAATAGTGCAAAAGACTGCCGAGGTAGACATGTTTAGATACTACTGTCCAGAAAATATAGCACAAGAACAGAAAGCAAAACATCATATGTCAAGTTAGGCACCATGGTGTACACCTGTAATCCAGCACTTGGGAGGTAGAGGCAGGAGGTTTAAGGCCATCAGATACATGGCAAGTTAGAGGCAAGCCAGGAATACATGGGACTCTCTCAAAAACAATATATATACTTACCATTTGTTTTACATATGTGATATATATATGCACATGCATGTATAGTATATATGCCATATATTTGCATGTGTATATGTATGTATATTTATACATTTGTGTGACTGTGATCACAGAGGTCAGGAATGTGGGCCTAGTCAAGGTACATACCACCCATGCAACACAGAACCCTCCACACACCTCAAATAGCTCCCTGAGCGTGGGAGAGGTCAGAGGTAAGGGAAAGTCATTGGTCCAGGTTTGAGGGTCTGGACAGGCATGAAAGGGCAGGGGAGAGACTCAGAGAGAGGATACAGGGGTAGTCACTCATCCTGGAGCTTAAAAGGCAATTAGCACTGGACTGGGGCCTGGGCATACATGAGGCTCTGGGTTTGATTCCCCAGCAATGCATAAACCAGACATAGCGTAGGCAGGAGAATCAAGATGTTCAAGGTCACCCCCAGCAATGTAGTGAATTTGGGAGGAACATGAGCTATATGAAACCTTGTCTCAAAACAGTAAAAGAAGCCGGGCGTGGTGGTGCACGCCTTTAATCCCAGCACTCGGGAGGCAGAGGCAGGCGGATTT
>NC_034591.1:100177102-100194080 GCF_900095145.1 Mus pahari | reverse complement strand
GTGAGTTCCAGGACAGCCAGGGCTATACAGAGAAACCCTGTCTCAAAAAAACAAAACAAACAAAAAAAAAAACAGTAAAAGAAAACAAACAGCTTTAGGCAGTCAAGCATGGTGATGCATGCCCATTATCCCAGCACTCAAAGAGCAGAGGCAGGGGAATTGCTATGAGTTCCAAGCTAGCCTGAGCTACTTATCCAGCTTGTTTACAGTTCCCTCCTCCAAGGACTGTTTCTGAGGTCCTCACACTAGATCAGATTTTCACCACAGCACCTCCCACATAATTCGCTTCCAAAACAGGCCAACTCAAGTCTCCCAACTCCTCCAGAAAGCGCTCCACCCCCGCCCCCTGCAACCTACATGGCAGCTCCTAAATGCACGGGGCATTTCATTCTACTTCCATCAGCCTTGGCTTCCCACCTTGTAAAATGGGGATGAAGAGTTGGGGAGACAGCTCAGTAGGTAAAGTGCCTACTAAGCAAGCAAGAGGCCCTGAGTTCAAATCCCCCATACCCATGTGAAAGCCGGGCATGACATGTCGCTGGCCTCTAACCCCAGTGCTGGAGAGCAGAAACAGGCAGAGATCCCAGGTGGCCAGCCAGTCTAGCCAAAACCTTGCACCGTGTTCAGTGAGAGACCTTGTCTCAAAAGAGAAGGGGGAGGGGCAATGAGATGGCTCAGTGGATAAAGGCAACTGCTGCCAAGCCTGGAGCTGTAGAACTGAGTTCTAGATCTGGGTTCTCCATGGTGGAGGAGACAATCAACCCCACAAATTCTCCTCTGACCTCCACACTGTGCTATGGCATGTACCCTCTCCACATACAGAAACACACACACACACACACACACACACACACTAATATGTATTAAAGGATAGTCTAGGTGTGGTGACACATGCCCATAATCCTAATGCTGAGTGAGAGGTAGAGGCAGCCCCTCCCCCATCTCAACAAACAAGTGGAGATTGATAGAGGAAGTGAACCTCTGGCCTACGCACACTCATAGCAAGCACACTCACAGGCACACACACATCCATCACAGACACACAAAATAGGGTGAAAACAGCCTATTTGGGAAAGACTTCCCGGGAGAGTCAAGCTCAGTGCTTGGTGCAGAGTGTTCAGTACATGGCAGGGCATGTCCCTACACAGGCTTTATCAGGAGGCTGCTTGGAGGACTGTTCACCGTCGAGAGCTGGAGGGTGCTGACCGAGCGAGGCTCCATACTGAAGCCCCAGCTGGGAGATGAACATGCAGAGATGGATGGCTACTCCATTAGTGCCTCGTCATGGCATAAAAACCACAGGGAACAGCCTCTGCTGGCTTCTGCTGAGGTGACAGGGAGGGGGCTCCAGAGCGGAGGTGCAAAACATAGGCGGCAGCGCAGGAAGCCAGGCAAGTGGGGGCACGCAGTTGGAAGAGAAGAACGGTGACTACACAAACCTGTCCTCTCTGTCACACTGGCTCTCCTTCATATGCTCTGCTCTGCCCTGTCTCTGGTGTCCAATCGTACTAACAGCTTGATTTCCTTCTCACCAAAAGCTGGTCCGGCCTGCCACCTCTTCCTACCCTTTTGTGTGTGTGTTGGGGAGGGGGGGGGGTGCTGTGTTAGGTCAGACTTTATAACAAATCACTCCAGTACCATGTGCCTTCCCCACAAACCCTCTCCACCAGGAAGCACTCCCAAACTACTTGCTACTCCCAGCCATGCTTTGTACGCACCAGGGACCTGTCATTGTTAGGTCAGCTGCTTGCCTACTCTGCCCCAACTCTGCAACCAATTCCTGTTCAGTAGTCCCAAATGAATTTGATCAAGGATGCGATCTCATGCTCGCTCCTGGTTAGCTAATCCCCTTGGGGCCAAGCACTCACCGATCCTTCCCTAGCCTTGTCCATTGCGCCTGCAGTTAGCGCGGGGTCACAGGTCGCAGAAACCCGGGGGGGACGGCGTGGCCGGAGGACCGCGTGGGGATTGAAGGATCCCGAGCGTCAGCGCTACCGCACCGCTTGGGTCCGCTGTGCCTGGGGGCGCCGGTGACATCAGCTCCCAATTGCCGCGAGAGGCGCCAAGGGCGCCAGGCGCAGGCGGTCCCTGCAGACGCTGTGATGCCTGCGTCTCTACCACCGGGACCCTGTGGCGGAGGGACGCGGCTGCAGGGAGCGCCTGGGCCGCCCCAGAGGCCTCTCCTGAGCGGGCTTCTCTCTCCAAGGTGACCCTTACCAGAAGCAGGGTGTGGTGAGAAGTGAGCTCGCTAGATCCAGCACGGGCCAGGAGAACTGGACCTAGGGGAACTAGCCGCCTTCCTTGTGTGCTTCCTAATCCTCTCTAGGCCAGCCAGCCCCCAAGATTGCGCTGGGGAAAGGGCTTCCACCTTTTGAGGTGGAGAACTGGGTTCTTGGGCTTTGCATCTCTCTCCACACCCATCAGCACAGGAATAGGCACTGGCTTCCTCACCACCACCACAACCGCCCCAAAATGGACGGCATTCCCCCAGGGTGGGAAAGATGCCAATACTGAGCATCCTCAGACCTGGGTCAGATCTCCAGGGATGACAGAGGATGAGTCACAGTCTCCCATGATGACCCACCCCTCCCCCACGCTGCCCCGACTTCCTGCTCTGCTTCCCATGGCCTTCTGTTCCCTTCAGAATTCCCACAGCTAAGTTCAAATCCTGGTCTAGGGACTTGACAAGCTGGGGGGGGGGGGGGCGGGCTTTTGTCTCTGGTGCTTCAGTCGTAGACCTGGGAATAGATGGCTTTCTTTCCAACATTCTGTGCGGATTTAAGAAGCAGCAGCTAACCTCTACCTGGGCCTGGCACATGTTCAAGCTTTGCTCTGGGGATGCGGTTCAGTTGGTAGATGGCTTGCCTAGCATACTCTGGGTTCCATCGTGAGCACCCCATTGACCCGAAGTAATGCTAGCACTTGAGACAGAAGTTCAATGTCACCCTCAGCTCTGCAGCCTGGGCTACCTGAGAAGTTACTATAACAAAACAGGCAGGCAGGCACGATGTCTCACTGAGTAAAGCTGTTTGCTGCCAAGTGTGAGGACCTCAGTTCGGTCCCTGAATCCCACCATGGGAATCAATTCTCCCAAACTGTCCTCGGACCTCCACACTTGCTTGGTGCCATATATCATCTCCACAACCACTGCCACCAGCCCCACCACTGCCACCACCACTATTACCATCACCATGACCACCACCACCACCACCACCACCACCACCACCACCACCACATAACATATTTTTTTAATTAAATAAAAATAAGCACCGGGCATGGTGGCACACGCCTTTAATCCCAGCACTCTGGAGGCAGAGGCAGGCAGATTTCTAAGTTCGAGGCCAGACTGGTCTACACAGTGAGTTCCAGGACAGCCAGGGCTACACAGAGAAACCCTGTCTCAAGAAAACCAAAAATAAATAAATAAATAAATAAATAAATAAATAAAATAAAATAAAATAAAAAATAAATAAAATAAAAATAAGCTTTCACTTTCACTCCCCCTGTATGTGCAGTTTAGGATGCCTCCTCCAAAAAGCCTTCCTGGGTTTACCCTCCAGAACTAACTTTGCTGCCATTTCCTGAAATATCAATGGGTCTGTCTTTCTGAGGACAGGTTGAGCCTGGGAGGAGGAGGAGGAGGAGGAGGTTGTGCAGAATTCTCAGCCTGTGGTTGAAGGAAAGTTAATCAAAGTCAAAATCAATTCCTTCTTCTGTTCCAGATGCTGGGCAGACCTCCCATGGAGAAAACTGACAGTGTATGGTGGGCAGGAGTGTGCAGGGTGCAGGATTTAAACACTGACATGCCCTGCCTGACCAACTCTGTGGATAGAAGCCGCGTCTGCCAGTCGGATGTGGGTAGAGAAACTGAAAAACTAACTGGCTCCCCACCGCCTTAATTAACTAAAAGTAATTATAATACAAATTATACAAGGAGTAGCAGGAGACATGAAGGCCAGATGGACAGAGAGGAGGTTTTGAATATTTTTCTTATCTTTTGTTTTTGTTTTTTCCAATTTGGGATAGTCTCCTTCTATGACCCTCTGAGCTCACAGTGCTCCGTCTTCAGCCTCCTGGGTGCTGGGGTTATAGGCATGTGCCATCACACGAAACCTCGCCTGAAAAATAGGTCCTGTGCACCAGCCCAAGAAAACTAGGCAATGTCAGAAACCCCAAGGGGTCCACTTGGCGCCTTTCTACAAAACAGACAAGCAAACTGAAGTGTATCCTCCTGGTGCCTCTGCAGGCACACACACAGGTGGTTCCCTGGCTGGCACCGTTGACACCATGTGAAATGCATGCCAAGGCCGCGCCAGGAAGGATCCTGCGGCTATAACTGGCTTAGGCTGTAACTGGCTAACATCGTCCATTGATCCAGGCAGGGGCTGGACAGGCAGCATGTGTGCAGTAAGTTACCTTCCTGATACACTCTGCACCCCTGCCTCTGCGAGGCCTCCTGCCCCAAAGTCCAGGCAGTCACTTCCTCCACCCAGCAAAGGGCCACACACCAGGGGCTGTGCCACACACCTGGGTCATCTGTTCTGGAGTTTCTGGCTGCTTCACTTGTCATGTCTAACCCATCAGCCAGCCTGTCACATCTCCCACCATCACTTGGAATCTCTCCTCCCTTCCATGAACTCGGTGATCTACACCCCAGATTCATTCCCCTATGGTAATATGTGACCATCCACTGGGAAAACTTCTTGACTCAGCTGACCTTTCTCCCCTAGCCCTTACCACCACCAAGCTGATCCTTCACAACGATCACCATCTTAAAACTGAAAGTGGAAGGAGATCTGGAGGCACGCACCTTCCCTCCCAGTGCTAAGGAGACAGGGCAGATGGACCTGGACCTCTGCGAGTTAAAAGCTAGCCTGGTCTACAGAGCCATTTCCAGGTCAAGGATCAGATTGAGTCTCCAGCACCAGCTTGGTGGATGATGCACTCCTGGAATCCCAGCACTCAGGAGTTAGAGACAGGGAGATCAGAAGTTCAAGGTCATCCTTGGCTACATAGAGTCTGAGGCCAGCCTAGGATGACAAAACCTTTCTAAGCTGCGACATCCCACCCAGTGTACAAGCTAAGTCTTACAGCCTTTCCACCCCAGCATGGTCCACCTCTGTCCACCATCTCCACACCAACAACAAATTCCAGCCCAACACAAATATGCCCCCCTCGTCCTCATCAGAGACGCTTTACCCTGGCCCTGCTGTCTTTCTGGAAAGCCTTCCTGCAGGCTTCAGGACCCCAGGCCCTTCCAGACCATCTAACATTGCCATCTGCCGGATTGCTATTGCACACCGTTTTTATAATGTTTTCCTTAAGTGGCACCACTCACACAGTTACCATATGTTCCCTCACAGAAAGGGCATTTCCTGCCTTCTCCAGATAGATTCCCATGGCCTAGAAAGGAGCCCAGCACATAGAACGAGACAGGTATGGGGGCTGTTTAGTCTAAAACAGGTGCCTGCAATTCCCAGCTCGTGGGAGGTGATGGCAGGGCAGTCAGTAGTTCAAGGTCATCCTCAACCACATAGTGAATTCAGAGAGCCTGTCTTAAGAGGAAAAAAAAAATTGAAAAAGCAGCAGGCCAGTGAGATGGATCAGCAGGTAAAAGGGGATTGCCATCAACACCAAGGACCTGGGTTCAATCCCAGAGCCCACATGGTGGAAGGAAAGAACAAAATCCCCCAAACGCCAAAAGTTATCCTCTGATCAACACACACACACACACACACACACACACACACACACACACACACACACACATACACACACACACTATGGAATTCATACACATACACACACGTAATACAAGCAACAAGAAAACCAAAAAAGAATAAATGAACAAGTGAGGCATAAAGGCTCCAATCTGTAATCCCAACACTCAGAAGGCAAAGGCAGAAGGATTGCCGTGAGCTCCACACCAGCCTAGACCACATAGTAACTTCAATAGCCAGATGGGCGACAAAATGTGATCCTGTCTAAAGCCAATTAGGAAAAGGGAGAGAGGGGGCTGGTGAGATGGCTCAGGGGGTAAGAGCACCCGACTGCTCTTCCGAAGGTCCTGAGTTCAAATCCCAGCAACCACATGGTGGCTCACAACCATCTGTAATGAGATCTGACTCCCTCTTCTGGAGTGTCTGAAGAATCTTTAAAAAAAAGAAAAAGAAAAAGGGAGAGAAAGGAGGGAAGGGAAATTAAAAAGAAAAAGAATAAATGTACAAGTAGCGTCCCAGCCTCTCTTGGAAATTGACCTCTGACCTCACATCTGCACGGTGGCACACCACCTCCTCACTTCTCTTCTGAGTGCATCTTCTACAAACCCCCTTCATACTGAAATCTCTTCATTCTGTCTCAAAAATGAACCTCTGTCCTCAGCACAAACATCCACGCCTATTCATAACAGCCAAGACCTGCTGTCAACATGTGGTAGTGGTGTTTAGCCCAGGCTGGCCTGGAACTCACTCTTGCTTCTACTTTCCAAGGGCTAGAATTACATGCATGTGCCCCTGCACCCAGTTCATGCAGTGCCCGGGCTGCTGATAGTCAAACCCAGAACTTTGTCCGCGTCAAACAGGCGCTCTACCAACGGAGCCACTTCCTTAACCCTTCAAAATGTTCATTCTGGTCAGCAGAAGTGGGCTTGGAACCCCAAACATATTCAGCACATTGTATACAAAACCACCTATCCCAGCTGTGGGCGGGCCCTGCCGGTCCTGCCCCCCTCCCTCACCAGCCCCACTAAGGCTGAGATAGCACAGGAAGCACGTCGTCCAGGGATGGGGCATTACCTCCAGACTGAGTGCCATCTGCCGGATGTAGAGCATATTGAGGTCCTCCAGGATGCGCAATCTGTCCTGCATCTCTGTGTCCCCTAACGCCCCTTCCCTTGCTGCCCGGAGAGAGGCCAGGTAGGCACCACGTTGTCCCACAGTTCCTCCTCCCACTGCTCCCCGGGCTTGAGAGAGGTGTCCAGCTCTGGGACAGAATGCAGTCTGTCCCTGTCCCTCTGCAGTCCTGTTAGACCCCTCTGGCTTCTGTGACAAAAGTTTCTCTCCTAGCGCTGTTCCAAGGCCTTGATAGGAGCCAAGCAGAGGAGGAAAGAAAGTGAGGTAAGAATGAGCAGGGGTGCCTGGGGGGGGAGAGGCCAGCTGCAGAGGGGGCTCTGGGCACAGAGTGTCCAGCCTGGAGTTGGTGGCAGCTGTTCTCCCAGCTGTGGAAGAAAAAGGCCCTTTCATTCCCATTTTGGCCCCTCCCCCGCTCCCGCCCACATCCCTGGCCTGGCCGACCGAGAAAGTGCGTGCTGCGAGGGCAGTGAGGGGCAGGCACAGCTGGAAGGGGGCAGGGAAGGGGCGCCTCCTGCTGATTCTACGGAATCCTGAGGCTTGCCGGGAGATCAGAACCGACCGAGGGAGCTCTGGCTTAATTTGAGAAAGTTAGCGACAGAAGTGAGGACTTGAGGAGACTTGAGCCCGGGGAATGGGACAAAGGGGTGAGTCTGTAATGTAGCCCAGCTCCCAGGGTCACCCCTTCCAATGCCGGCCCCCATCCAGCACGCCCCACCCTGGGCTCACAATTACCTCGCTTTTCCAGCAGAAGGGAGGAGAGAGAGAGGGAGAAAGTCGGGTGTGCCTGACTGCTGCTGGCCCTGATCCCCTCTCCGGGCCCCTTCCCTTCCAGACAGGAAACCAGCCCCGGGTCCCAGCCAGCTGCAGGGCTGTCCCCCACCCCCCTTCTCCGGGACCGTGGAGTCACACTCAACCCGGCGGCAGGCCTGGCCCTGCAGCTCCGCCCCGACTCCTCAGCTATGGCCCCCAAGGCCTGGCATATCCTAGCTAGGCTCGGGAACACGGGCCCTCCTCCAGGTCCCCAACCTCGCCCCTGACTCCCCGACACTGGCCACGCGCGGGTTCCTTGGGTCTAAGTTGCTGGGGCGGGAGGATGACAAAAACCCTCCACTCTCTTCTGACTCAGAGAACGCTTGGGACAGCGGGACACGGGTGTGAAAAGAGCCTTTGTTCTGGGCGGCCTAGAGGGAAAGGGCAAAAGCCAGGCCTGGAATCCCAGGCGGGAGGGGGTGCGCTGCTGGAAGAACCAACACGCTTAACCCTTCCCGGGCCAGTGAGGGGTACAGACTTTAAACTGGGACCTCCTTGAGCAAGTGGGAAGATGACCTTGGGGACATAAGTCTCTTTGGGTTGGCCAAGCCCCTCTCATTCCTGGCTCAGCCATGCGCCTCCAGTGCCTTACCAGTTTAGAGACTTAAGCATAGGGCTCAGAACGTGATGACAGGGATACTCTGCTGGTGGTGGTGGTGGTGGTGGTGGTGGTGGTGGTGGTGGTGGTGGTGGTAGTGGTGGTAGTGGTGGTGACTCAGGCTAGAGGTTAGAGACTCTTCTTAGGCCTGAGAAGGGAGGTGGAAAGTTGGGTGTGGGAAAACACTCCAGAGTTACACACACACACACACACACAGAGAGAGAGAGAGAGAGAGAGAGAGAGAGAGAGAGAGAGAGAGAGAGAGAGAGACTTGTTGCCCTCCAGGAGTAACAGGGCATTGGGAGGGCTTCAGATAAGTTACAGAACTGTGGAGACAACGGAGGTTAGCCTAGAGGGTCCGCACAGAGCATGGGATGCTACTGGAAGCTGGTAACCGGCTGGAAACCAAGACAAAATTTCAAGTATTGGAGGATGCCTGGCTGCCCAATGTCCTTAGCCCAGGATACTGGAGGGACGTGGGCTTAGGCACAGTTAGGGAATCTAGAGCCCCTCGCGTGGAGGCTTATCGGGACTTTTTAAGGCAGAGGCAAATTACCTCAACCAGGCAAGGCATGGCTTGTACAGATCAGATGGACCCGCACCCTGTCCACACCTGGATTTCCAAGTCAACAACTTGAGCTAGAATAGACCCAGATTCCGGCGCGCCCAGGAGTCAGGGTGGCCAGGGCTACCTGCCAAGGCTGGGAGGGGAAGGCAGGGACGCGGCCTCTCACCTCCGGCGGCGACTCGCTGAAGAGACTAAGTCGGAAGCGGCCGCGTTTGAACTCCATCTCCAGGGCGGAGCCCCTGGTCACTGTGATCCGACTCGGATGGTTTCGAGAAAGCATGCTGGCAGCCCCTTGCTCAGTGCGCTCCTGGGATCAGTCTCTCCCGGGCTTGGGCACCGGTCCCTCGACGGCCGCCCTCCTACCAGTGCAGCCGGGAATCTCCCCCAGCTGCCCGGTTCCCAAACCCCGCCCCCGGAGACGACACCTGGGCTGGGCAGGGCGCGGCACCCTCCTCTTCCACCCCCGCTAAAGTCCGGGCCCGTACTCGGGAGCCAAGCCAATTTGGGTCGACAGTTTCATTGCCAGAGGCACCCTAAACCACTCCAGCACGACCTGAGAGCTTCCACCCTTTCGGCTGGATTAGCTCACCTGCACTTGGGGCGGGTCCCCAAATCTCCTCCTCTGCAGACCCCCCCCCCCCAACACCTGTCAAACTGGAGTCCTGGAGCTCGGAAAACACCGGTAGTCACACTGCACTTTCCGGTTCTAGCTTGACTTGAGACCGCCCAAGTCTCACTTCTACAGTTCAATGTCTCTCCCATTCAGACTCCCCTGCATGGCTACCTGTCCATCCACAATGGCCTCGATTCCTAAAGGGGAGGATCTTGAAATTCCACTTAATTCCCTATGGGGGCACAGAACTTTGGTCTAACCACTGAACTTTCTAGTCTATTCGGTAAGGATATTGCAGTCTCAGTTGGGAATGAACTTGAGGCCGTCACAGGGAAAGTGCCTATAAGCAGCGCTGAGGAGCAGATCCCAGAGCACTGGGCCCTCAGCGGCTTCAGCCCTCTGGACCCAGAGCTTGAGTGTCTTCAGACAGTTAAGTAAGGACTGGCTACTTGCTGGATAGCAGAGTCCAGGTTCCTCACTCCTTGCCCTTACAGGAGTATGGCTACCTCCTCTCTCCACCAGAGCTCACTAAGACTGGCTCACTGGCTGACTACCCACACTGGGTTTCCTGGAGGCTTCAGAACTGGCTGGGTAGAGTTTAAAGCAGGGTGGGGCTACTACAGAGCAGATGAGCAGAAGCCAGCTCAGGGTGGCCAACTCTGAAGCGCTGTGCTACGGCAAATGACTCAATAAATAGTCTTTTAGAAAGTGGACTTAAGATCCCTTCAGCAAAGTGACTTGGGGACTGGTGTATGTACACCTAATAAACCAAGGGTCAGGCTTTGGTGGGTATCACAACTAGGTATCCAGTCACAAAGATGTGTTGTACACACACACACACACACACAGAGAGAGAGAGAGAGAGAGAGAGAGAGAGAGAGAGAGAGAGAGAGTTTACTTCACTTTCATTTTGCTTTTACCCTCAACACCATAAGATTGCTGCCAAAAATTCTGAGACTACATCTTCTCAGACTTAAATTCAACTAAAAAAGAAAAAGAAAAGAAAAGAAAAAGAACATCTGCAGATTGAGGCTTCTAAACAAGTCTGGGATTCACACCCAGCCATTTGAGATCATTCAATTCAAGTGCCCCCCACACACACATACACTCACACATACACACACATACACACATATACACACACATACACACAAAAAGGAAAAAAAATTGCTGAGGTCAGAGGATTGACTAGACCTGAACTTTGGCTAAGAGAGTCACGTGTGCTTGCTGGTCACACCTGAGTGACTTGTGCCCTCCTAGAGAGCAACTAGAGCCAGTCATCAGGAGAGGGGAGGGGAGGGGAGAGGAGAAGTTCCTCAAAGGATGTTTCAGGCACTAGAATCATGTGAAGAAATGGCAAGTGGCAGGGAGAAAGACAGATGGCTGTCCATTCTTGCCCTCCTACACCCGCGCACACACATCCATGCACGTACTCAAATGATGGAAAAGAAAGAGGGAAAAGAAGCCAGGCGTGGTGGCACACACCTTTAATCCCAGCGCTTGGGAGGCAGAGGTAGGCAAATTTCTGAGTTTGAGGCCAGCCTGGTCTACAAAGTGAGTTCCAGGACAGCCAGGGCTACACAGAGAAACCCTGTCTCAAAGAAGAAGAAGAAGAAGAAGAAGAAGAAGAAGAAGAAGAAGAAGAAGAAGAAGAAGAAGAAGAAGAAGAAGAAGAAGAAGAAGAAGAAGAAGAAGAAGAAGAAGAAGAAGAAGAAGAAGAAGAAGAAGAAGAAGAAGAAGAAGGTTGAATACCCTCACTCCACATGTTCACTCTCACTATACTGTGAGCTTCCCAGAGAGGGGCAGTCTGTCCTGTCCCTCACTTATGCCCTGCACATCACAAGTGTTCAGTAAGCATCAGAGGACATACACAAAAGAAGCACACTGACTTAAGATGCCAACGGAAGCCATCTCATTGGACTAAAATAGCTTATTACCCTGTCAGGAGTATCAGTGCTCACCAGTAATCCCACTACTCATGAGGTGGAGGCAGGAGAATTGCTTGGAGTTTGAGACTAACCAGTGCTACATAGTTAGACCCTGTCTCAAAAGGAGAGGGAGAGATGGCTCAGCAGTCAAGAATGCACACTACTTTATTACAGAGGACCTGAGTTAGGTTTCCAGTATCCAGCTCTAGAGGCATCCAAGGCCTCTGGTATTCCCAGACACCTGCCTTATACACATGCATGTGTGTGTGTGCACACGCGCGCGCGCGCACACACACACACGCACACTCTAAGTCTTACAAAAATCATTTAGATAACGATTGAGTTATGGAATTCAGCAGCAGGTTTAAGACCCTAGATTTAATCCCCAGTACCACAAACAGCTTAAGGGGTTCATTTCCAGCTGGAGGTGGGTGGTCCATGCCTTTGATCCCAGGGAGACAGAGGCAGGGGGATCTGTGAGTTACAGAATTCATCATGAATCCAGACCCGGAGTGAGACCCTGACTCAAAAGAGCAAACAAGCCATAAAGTTCATTTTCAGGGTTTGTTTTAGCATGGAACCCATTTTTCCAGATGAAATTTGACCTGGAATGTGTGACAGGCTCTGAATCTGAGGGCAGTGATAGAAACAGGTGCTGCAGCCTCTCGCCTGCTCTCCGCATCCCCGAAGGGCAGGACACAGGAGCTTCTAGAAGGGTTAGAGAACCCCTCTAAGACCCAGGCAAGACCTAAAGAAGCCGACTCCGGGAGAGAAAACTGAGCTCAAATTCTGCCTGAGACTGTGCATGCCTTACCATGAAGATTTATGGGAAGGAATGGCACAGGCAAATAGTGAAGTTGCAACTCTAAGACGTCACTGCAACCGAGCGGTGATGGTGCACGCACACCTTTAATCCTAGTACTTGGGAGGCAGAGGCAGCAAAGCAGATGAAGGAGCTGTCCCCAGGGCTAGTGAAGCCAGCCCATGTGACTCAACAAAGGGGAAAAAAATAAGGGCTAAGATATTGGTGGACTGGTTTTTAAATTAAAATTTTATTTGATAAAATATTTGAGCCAATAAGATGTCTCAGCTGGAAAAGTGCTTGCTGCAAAGCTTGAAGACCTGAGTTTGATCCCAAGGGAGATCACATGATGGGATGAGAGAGCAACTCCTACAAGTTGTTTTCTGATTTCCACAAACACTCCTTGGTCTGTACACACACACACACACACACACACACACACACACACAGAAAAATATAAAAGAAAAGTAAAAAATTTTTCCAACGCAAGGTTTCTGTGTAGCCCTGGCTACAGAGGGAGTCCTGGAACTACTCACTGTGTAGACCAGGCTGGCCTTGAACTCAGAGATCTGCCTGCCTCTGCCTCCAGAGTGCTGAGATTAAAGGCGTGCGCCACCCAAAAGAAAGATCAGCTAAAAGGAAACATGTACAGAAGGCTGGACAAACGGTGCTAAGACTAGAGCACTCGCTGTTCTTCCAGAGGACCAGAGTTCAGTTCTCAGCACCGACAGCAGCTTTGCAACCACCTACAACATCAGCTCGAGGGGACCCTGGGCTTCTAGCTTCGGGGCGCCGGCCTGCATGGACACATACTCACATGCTACATATAAATAACTGAAGATAAGAGAAATACTTGTGTTTTTTTTTTTTAATTAATTTATTTATTTATTATATGTAAGTACACTGTAGCTGTNNTCAGACACTCCAGAAGAGGGCATCAGATCTTGTTACGGATGGTTGTGAGCCACCATGTGGTTGCTGGGATTTGAACTCCGGACCTTCGGAAGAGCAGTCGGGTGCTCTTACCCACTGAGCCATCTCACCAGCCCAATACTTGTGTTTTTAATTTTATTTTCAAAATTAAAGCAAAGGTGATACATGCCAAATACTCACTGCTTCCTGATCATTTTACTAAGGTTAGTTCTCTGGGATCTGTAGAAATGCGACATTCTGGCATGAGATTTGCTTCTCTGATCCCAGTTGTGTGGTTAGTGACCTTCCTGTTTGAAGGGTCCTCAGTGAGAGTATTTACACAACAGAATAGGTGGACTTTGCAAATTAGAGCTGATTTCAACACCCCAACCCTGACACACACACTGAGTAGCTTCTGTTAAACATTTACCAACAAACCACTGGCTTAGTGTGTGTCTCTCTTTTCTAGTGTTTCCCATGATTTGGAGAAGGGGCTGTGAGCTGCCGCACAGGGCTCAGATCACTTTCCTATTTTTGCACTACCACCCTCAAGAGCATGCTGAAAGCAGGAGCTGTAGCTCCTTTAAGGCAGCTGAAAAAACATTTGTCTCTCTATCCACCCCCTGCATGTCTTCATAGACCAGGAGAAACTGGAGTGCTCCCAAGTGGACTTTGAATCTTGGAGTAGAGACAAGCCCCAGTCAGAGCCCAGTCAGAGGTCATGATACATTCACGGCAACTGCAGCCCCTGAAGAGGGAGTGGGTGGTGCCGGCGGCATCGGCAAAGCTTCCTCAGGCAGTTCCTTGGCGTGGCTTCCATGTGGCCTTGGTTCAATGTCAGCCATATGTTCCTGCTGCCTGGCCTGCCATGGTTTTCAGTACTTATCCTGGGAAAGTCCAGGCTGAGCTTACAACATCTGACATAGATGGATGGATGGATAGATAGATAGAAGGTAGGTAGGTAGGTAGGTAGATAGATAGATAGATAGATAGATAGATAGATAGATAGATAGATAGATAGGTAGGTAGATGAATGGATGGATGAATGGATGGATGGATGGATGGATAGATAGATGGATGGATGGATGGATAGATAGATAGATAGACAGACAGACAGACAGACAGACAGACAGACAGACAGACAGACAGACAGACAGACAGATAGATAGATGTGCCCAGAAGCCAGCAAGATAGCTCAGTGGGCCAAGGCTCTTGTCAGGAATACTGAAGACCTAAGTTTGATCCCCAAATGCACATGGTAGAAGGAGAGAAGGGAGTCCTGCAAATTGTTCTCTTCCTCCCCACATGCACTTAGTTTGTGTTTCAGCTTCTGTGATGAAACACCACGACCAACAATCGAGTTTAAATAAATCCGGAAAAGGTTTATTCAGCTTACACTGCCATATTTGCTGTTCATCGTTGAAGGAAGTCAGGATAGGGACTCAAATAGGGCAGGATCATGTAGGCAGGAGCTGATGAAGAAGCCAAAGAGAGATGTGGCTTACTGGCTTGCTCCCTGTGGCTTGCTCAGCCTGCTTTCTTACAGAAACCAGGACCACCAGCCCAGGCATGGCACCACCCACCATGAGCCAGGCCCTCCAGCATCAATCACTAATTAAGAAAATGCCTTACAGCCGGGCATGGTGGTGCACACCTTTAATCCCAGCACTCGGGAGGCAGAGGCAGGTGGATTTCTGAGTTCGAGGCCAGCCTGGTCTACAAAGTGAGTTCCAGGACAGCCAGGGCTATACCCTGTCTTGAAAAACAAAACAACAACAACAACAACAAAAAACAAACAAAAAAACAAAAAAGAAAGAAAGAAAGAAAGAAAGAAAGAAAGAAAGAAAGAAAGAAAGAAAGAAAGAAAGAAAGAAAGAAAGAAAGAAAGAAAGAAAGAAAGAAAGAAAGAAAGAAAGAAAGAAAGAAAGAAAATGCCTTTCTACAGCCAGATCTCATAAAGGCATATTCTCAACTGAGGTTCCCTCCTTTCTAGGTCATGTCAATTTGACATAAAACTATTCAGCACACACACCATATCGCATCTTCATCCTAAAACATATAAATAAATGTAATTTTTTGTTGTCGTTTTTGTTTTGATAGTCTCTCTATGTAGTCCTGGAACTTGATATGTAGACCAATATGTATGTCTGTGTGAAGGTGAGGGTGTTCGATTCCCTGGACCTGGAGTTACAGACAGTTGTGTGTTGCCATGTAGGTGCTGGGAATTGAACCCAGGTCTTCTGGAAAAGAATCATGTACTCTTAACCACTCAGCCATCTCTCCAGCCCTTATAATGAAAACTGAAAACTCATTGCTTGAACAGAGGATCTAAACTTCTATAAATAAATCTATATGGAAATAAACACAAGCCATACACGTTGGCATACACCTGTAATTCCAGAACTTCAGAAGTGGAGGCTGTGGAGTCAGGAGTTCAAAGTCATTCTCCATTCTAGGTTCTTCTTGACAGTAGTATGCTAACTAATACATGATGGAAATGCAGTAACAAATATACATCGTCTTCATCTATATCAGTCCCTCCTCACTGCTCAAGGATCATCATAGAAGATATCAGAAAGATGTAAGAGCCAAATGTCATGGAGGACTGGAATGAACTTGTGTCTTCTGGACAAGACAGCACCACTATCTGGAACTTATGACAGCTGTGGTTGCCTGGACCAGATCAAGCCAGTCCACATTCTGGTGTGGAGTGGGAGGGGCTTGTGAACCTCCAACCCTAACTGAAGGACTATGAGAGTTGATGGTTTCTGAGGGAAAGAATCAGTTTTCTTTAAGGCTCTAGTAGGCTGGCCACTCTTCTCTGCTTCCAGGAGTTGATAGGAAGTGTAAATTGAAGGTGATGGGTTATATGCATTAAAGGTGGTGGGGGGGAGGCACCGGAGAGATGACTCAGAAGTTGAGAGCACTGCTAACGGCTCTTCCAGAGGTCCTGAGTTCAATTCCCAGCAACCACATGATGGCTCACAACCACCTATAATGAGGTCTGGCGCCCTCTTCTGGCATGCATACATATATGCAGGCAGAACACTATGTACATAATAAATACATCTTTAAAAAAAAAGCCGAGCCGTGGTGGCGCACACCTTTAATCTCAGCACTTGGGAGGCAGAGGCAGGCATATTTCTGAGTTTAAGGCCATCCTGGTCTACAAAGTAAGTTCCAGGACAGCCAGGGCTACACAGAGAAACCCTGTCTCGAAAAACCAAAAGGAAAAAAAAAAAAGAGGACACAACGTTGAGGGGGATAGGAGGAGGTAGGAGAAATAAAGGGGAGGATTTAGGGGTGAGCATGATCAAGATACACAGTATAAAATTTCCCAATAGCTAATAAGATATTTTTAAAAATAGATCACCATTTGAAAATTATGAGGGCTGATTACATAATATTCATCAATGGACCTGGATAGAGTCTGGTGGGTAGAGCATCAGTGCAAACCAGGCCAATGACTTGTATAGTAATTACTTTTCATAGTAGTTTCCCAGAAAATATTTATACTCCTAAAATCAAAAGTTGTGATGCTGAGATGAGCAAGCTAATGACAAGTGACAGCCAGTAGACACCACCGGATGGGGCTGATCAAAGTCAATGGTAAAATGGGAAGACAGACATCACTTCTGATGAAATACACTGGAAACACAGCAGAGGAGCTGGGTCGGTGCTGTGGCTCAGCCGTCGGAAGTGGATATTGCTCTTCCAGAGGAGCTGGATTCAGTTCACAGGGTCCACATCTGATGTCCCACAGCTGCCTGCAACTCCAGGTCCAAAGCCTCTGACCTCCACACTTATGTGCACAGAGGCAGGTGTGTGTGTGTGTGTGTGTGTGTGTGTGTGTGTGTGTGTGTGTATGTGTGTGGGGTGTGTGTGTGTGTGTATGT
>NC_034591.1:100134255-100176972 GCF_900095145.1 Mus pahari | reverse complement strand
TGTGTGTGTATGTGTGTGGGGTGTGTGTATGTGTGTGTGTGTATGTGTGTGGGGGGTGTGTGTGTATGTGTGTGTGTATGTGTGTGTGTATGTGTGTGTATGTGTGTGTGTGTATGTGTGTGTGTGGGGGGGGGTGTGTGGGTGACAGAGAAAGACGAGGAAGAGGGAGATTACAAGTTACATAAGAGGAGGTAGGTGAGGGTCTGACTTTCCCTTCAGGACCTCCATGATGCTATACATGACAGACATCTCCCCCACTGTCTTAGTTAGGGCTTCCATTGCTGTGAAGAAACTGACTGGGCTGGAGAGATGGCTCAGTGCACTCTTAAGAGTCATGAGCTTGCTCATCGCAGCATCACAGCTTCTGTCTTCAGGAGTATAATTACTATACAAGTCATTGCCCTCAGATCCTGGTTTGCACTGATGCTCTACCCACCAGGCTCTACCAAGCACTGTCTGTTGATGAATAATATTACTTAAGAGCACTGGCTGCTCTTCCTGAGGTCCTGAGTTCAATTCCCAGAAACTTGATGGTGGCTCACAACCATCTGTAATGGGATCTGATGCCCCCTTCTGGTGTGACTGAAGACAGCTACAGTGTACTCACATACATTAAATAAATAAATATTTTTTAAAAGACCATGCAACTCTTACAAAGGAAAACATCTCATTTGGGGCTGGCTAACAGTTTCAGAGGTTTAGTCCATTATCATCATGGCAGTGTGCAGGCAGACATGTTGATAGAGAAGCTGAGAGTTCAACATCTTGATCGACAGGCAGCAGCAGGAGACTGTGTGCCATACTGGGCATGACTTGAACATATATGACCTCAAAGCCTGCCTCCACAATGACATTCTTCCTCCAAGAAGGCCATACTTCCTCCAGCAAGCCACACCTCCTAACAGTACCACCCACTATTGTCAAACATCAAACACATGAATCTATGGGGGCCATACCTATTCCAACCACCATACCCACTCTCTCCTATTTCCAGCTGTCTTAATGTTGCTCCTCTCTAACTTTTTTAAAAATGTACTTTATGTGCATGGGTCTTTTGCCTGCCAGCATGTCTGTCTGTCACATCTGCACCTGGTATCCGTGGAAACTGAAAGAGGACATCAGTTCCCTTGGAACAGGGATTACAGGTATTGTGAGCCACCATGCAGATGCTGGGGATAAAAACCCAGGTCCCCTGGAAGAGCAGCCAACACTTTTAACTACTGAGTCATTTCTCCAGGCTCCCTCAGAATTTGAAGAGAAGGCTTGTTCCCTTCGAGGCCCTGTCATGCAGCCTACTATGCTGCTGTGCCTGTCTCATGCAGCCTACTATGCTGCTGTGCCTGTCTCTCACTTTAAACCCTATCTTGGCCCCAGTCGGTCGAGGTTCTTTCCTAATGAGGGAACTGAGGCCATGCCTATGGAACGCAATTGACCACGTCTGATCAATAACTGCAGTAAAAAGAGGCACTCATGAACCTTTGATGAGATTAAAATAGGGCTTGTGAACTGGATAGTAATAGGGTCTGCAATTTGTTTTCACAGTGGTCAGGAAAACAGTAATAACAGTGGCAGTAAATATAAGGAAATGTTACCTCATATTCCTTGGCTTTGATTTTTTTGTTTGTTTGTTTGTTTTTCGAGACAGGGTTTCTCTGTATAGCCTTGGCTGTCCTGGAACTCACTCTGTAGACGAGGCTGGCCTCGAACTCAGAAATCCGCCTGCCTCTGCCTCCCAAGTGCTGGGATTAAAGGCGTGCGCCACCACGCCTGGCTTGGCTTTGATTTTTGAGACAGGATCTTACTGTGTAGACCATGTTAGCCTTGAACTTGGCCTGCCTTCTGAGCTCTGGGATTACAAACACATACCTAGCCTGATGTTTTTGTTGTTTATTGTTGTTGTTGTTATTATTACCATCATCCTTTTGTTTTATGTGTGTAGATGTTTTCATGTATGTCTGTGTACCACATGCAAGCAGAGTTTTAAGATGTCCGAATAGGGTATCAGATCCCCTGGAACTGCAGAGCGTTGTCAGCCTCCATGTGGGTGCTGGGAGTTCATCTCTGATGCTCTGCAAGAGCAATTCATTGCTTTCCAACCCCCTAGCCTGTCTTGGTTTTTGTTTTTTGTTGTTGTTTTGTTTTTGTTTTCGTTTTGAGACACTGTCTCAGTAAATCCTGGGCTGGATTCTAAATGAATGGGGATCCTCTTGTCCAGCCTGCCATGTGTTGGAGCTGCAGCCAGTGCTCCACTACTCCTGACTAGACTATGGGTCAGTGTCAGCCGGAGGATCTGCTGTGACTAGATGAAAGAGTTCTTTTTACTGTTCTTGCACTATTTTCTATATATCTTAGCCACTGTTCTATTGTTGTAAAGAGACACAATATCCAAGGCAACTCTTGTTTTTTAGAATTATTTATTTATTTTACGTATATGAGTACCCTGTAGCTATCTTCAGACACACCAGAAGAGGGCATCGGATCCCACTGCAGATGGTTGTAAGTCACCAAGTGGTTGTTGGGAATTGAACTCAGGACCTCTGAAGAGCAGTGAGTGCTCTGAACCACTGAGCCATCTCTCCAGCCCCCCAAGGCAACTCTTATTAAAGAAAGTATTTAATTTGGGGCTCGCTTATAGCTTCAGAGGTTTAGTCCATCATTTAGTTTATCATCATGGCTGGAAGCGACTTGGCAAGCAGGCAGGCATGGTGCTGGAGTAGTAGCTGAGATTTCTACATTTTCATCTGCAGACAGCAGAGACTGGTCCTGGCATGGATGGGTGTTTGAAACTTCAAAACCCACTCACAATGACACACTTCCTCCAACAAGGCCACACCTCCTAGTTGTTCTTCTAATCCTTTCAAAAAGTTCCACTCCCTATCAACTGAGCATTCAAATATATGAGTCTTTTGGGGCATTTCTATTCAAACGCTATAAATTTAATTTTTTTTTTCATGAAACTTTAAAACAAGCTTTGAGAAAGCCTTCAGAAGGTAAAATTCCTCTTGGTCTGTATATTTCCACACTAAACAAGGTAAAGTTACAAAAAAAAAAAAAAAAGCCCAAGACAAGAAAGAAAGAAGTTAGTTGTCATTCACTTCACTTCCTCCCTGCTGATGTCAGGATACAGAGGAAACAGCCCAGCCTAGAGTGAGGAAGCCTCTGTCTGATGCTTACACTGCTACTCCCTGCCTGTGTGTTTGTCTCTCTGAGCCTCAGTTTCCTTATTTATAGAACAGAAACAGCAGAACCTTCCCTGTGGAACAGTCATGTAGCTAAACACCCCAATGTGTTCTAGAAAGGCCTCCCTAAGTTAGTTTTCCAAAATGCAGGTGTTAGGTGTTGCTCTTACTATGCCCAGCCCATGGTGCCTAGTGTGCCCAGTAAACTTTCAAAAAGAATTACAAATGGGTTATGTCTGTGGGTAGCGTGCTTGTCTATCATACATGAAGCCCAGGCTCCATCCCCAGCACTCCACGGGACCAGGTATAATCTGTGATTGCCACACTGGGGAAGTAGAGGCAGGAGAGGCAGGAATTCAAGGTCATCTTCAGCTATACTGCAAGGTTCAGGCCAGCCTAGAATATATAAGATCCTGTCTAAAAAATATAAATAAAAAAGGCCAGGTGTGGTGGGGCAAACCTTTATTCCCAGCACTCTGGAGGCAGAGGCCAGTGAATCTCTGAGTTTGAGGCCGGACCGGTCTACAGAGTGAGTTCAAATCTAGACAGTAAAAGATCCTTACCTCTAACTTCTAAAGACAAGCACTAGTAGCACATTGATTATTCCTCAATCTTTTCTAAGCAGAATCAAGGGGGTTGAAGAGATGGCTCAGAGGTTAAGAGCACTGTCTGCTCTTCCAGAGGTCCTGAGTTCAAGTCCCAGCAACCACATGGTGGATCATAACTACCTACGAGAGCTAGTGCCCTCTTCTGGCCTGCAGGCATACATGCAGGTCGAATGCTGTATACATTTTAAATAAATAAATCTTAAATGAAAAGAATCAAGAAAGCTGGACGTGGTGGCACACACCTTTAATCTCAGCACTTGGGAGGTAGAGGCAGGCGGATCTCGGAGTTTGAGGCCAGCCTGGTCTACAAAGTGACAGCCAAGGTTACACAGAGAAACCAACCAACCAAACAAACAAACATAAACAAATAAACAGCCAGAGAAGCCCTGTTTCAAAAATGAATGAATGAATGAATGAAAGATAGATAGATAGATAGATAGATAGAATGAATGAATCAAGAAAATCAGGAGAATCAGGGGCTGGAGAGGTGGCTCAGGTGTTAACAAGAGTTGCTGGCCTTGCAGAGGTCCTGAGGAGACCAGAAGAAGCATCCAGATCTGAAACTGGAGTTCCTGACGATTGGGAGAAGCTCTGTGGGTACTGAGACCCAAACCAGGGTCCTCTGAAAGGGCAACAAGTGCTCTTAGCTGATGAGCCATCTCTTTAGTTCCATTCAGATCATTTTAAAACATTATATGCAGGTGTGTGTCTGTGTCTGCCTATGTACACTTGAGTGCAGGTACTGGCACAGACCAGAGCTATCAGATTTCTTTAGAGATAGAATTACAGTCAGCAGTGAGCTGCCTGTTGTGGGAGATGGAAAGTGAACTTGGGTCCTCTGCAAGAGAGTTGTGTGCATTCTTAACTACCGAGCCATCTCTCCAGCCCTGAATCACAGTTTTTAGAGTTTTTCTCTTATTTATTGGCATACTCAACTCTGTGCTGTTTTTAAAATGATGTATAAATTAACTAGAAGATAAAGGAAAACATTCACAAATTTTATATAAAATTCAAAGGGGAGAAAGGATATGTGAAAAATGTCAGCAAAGTTTGGTTATTAATGCCTGTAATCCCAGCCCTAGGAAGGCTGAAGTAAAAAGTTCATGGATTTGACACCAGTATGGGTACATACAGTACCAAGCCAACCTGGGGCACCTAGTGAGACCCCTTCTCAAACAACAAAAACAAAACAAAACAAAAGTCTCCCACCTCCCTCATTTCCCAACCACACATCAGCAATTTCCCTCACCAGTTTCCTACCTTTCTATGTCTGGTTTTGTTAAAGTTAACTAGCTTCCTAACTTCGCAGTACAGGGATGTAGCAAATTTATTTAGATCCCTCATTAGAGGGATGCTTGTATTCTTTACAATGTAACTGTTCTCTGGACTCTAAATTCTCTGTCAATCTTATCATTTCACAACCTTAGTTGAGAAGCTTAGTGTTTACAATAAAGATGCACCATAACGACGTTGCCCCTTATTGCTAACAAATGAGAATGGGGAGATGGGGAGGGAGAGGGGTGAGGAGAGGAGAGAGAGGAGGGGAGGGGAAGGGAAAGAAATAGGGAGGGAGGGAGAGCGGGGGGGGGGGAAGAGAGAGAAATGAAGGGAAGAGGGGGAGAGACACAGACAGACAGAAGAGACAGACAGACAGACAGACAGACAGACAGACAGACAGACAGACAGACAGACAGACAGAAGAGACAGAAAGACAGAGACAGCAACACAGAGAAAAGGAGACAGGTCTGGAATCTAATATAGGGAACCCAAGTTAGGGGAAAACCTTACCTTTTTTGTGGCTTTTCCAGCCTTCTAGAGGCTTTGAACTTTCGTTCTGAGAACAAGATGGCATTAAGCCTGGCCTCGAACTCGTAATCCTTTTTAAGGCTGGTGTGCCAGTAAGGTGCCTAGTGATGCCGGAACTTTTGTTTGGCAGGGACCGTGTTTCTTACCGGAGTATTTTTGGCTGTAAGGCGTACCACGCACAAACATGGTTGCCAGGCACCGGAAGTAGCCGGTTATTTTGCTGGATTCTGTTCTTCCGCGGGGCGGAAAAGGCATGTCGGCTTGTGTCCCGACCGTTTCCAGTCCTCTCCCTTTGCAGGACCCCATGAGCAAGCTGTGGCGGCGCGGGAGCACGCCTGGGGCGATGGAGGCCCCCGAGCCGGGTAAGCGCGGGTGGCTCTAACTCGAGTGATCTTGAGAAAGGAGTCGCTCTCCGGCGGTGGAGCCGGGTCTGCCCGCCACAGGTGGGAAGGAGCGAGGCGGGGCAGTTGTTATGGTAACAGCTAATAACGTGGGGAGAGTGGGACTCAGTTGAATTTGTTAGGTTAGGCAGAGCTTCCCCTGGCACGGTTTGGCGGATCCCCTCTGACAGGCTCTCCTTCCGCAGGGGAAACGCTGGAGCTAAGCCTGGCAGGTGCCCACGGCCACGGAGTACACAAGAAAAAACACAAGAAACATAAAAAGAAACACAAGAAAAAGCATCACCAGGAAGAGGAGGCCGGACCGACGCTGCAGGCTCCTGCCAAGCCCCAACTTAAACTTAAAATCAAGCTGGGTGGACAGGTCCTGGGCACCAAGAGGTGAGATCAAGTATCAAGTATTTGACTCGGGAAAATTCAGCAGCAGGTGGGCTGGGCTTTACTGGAAAATAGAAAATAAACTTTGACTTCAGGGTCCAAGTTAAGGCAGCAAGAATCCCAGCGGGTCGGGAAAACTGTAGCTCCAGAGTAGGAGAGAGCCAGCCGCCTGTTCACTTTAGAGTAGCGTTTCTACTCTGCAGTGTCCCTACTTTCACTGTGATTCCCGAGGGGCCTCGCTCACCGTCTCCCCTGATGGTGGTGGATAATGAAGAGGAACCTATGGAAGGCGTGCCTCTGGAGCAGTACCGCGCCTGGCTGGGTGAGAAGCCCTTGGTAGTGGCCAAGCTGGGTTGCTCATTTCTAACCAGCAAAAGGAAGAGGGTGGGGTCTGAGAATTTTCTGTGTCCTAGGACCAACTTAATGTTGCACTTTCCTTCAACTTTCCCACCCAGATGAAGACAGTAATCTGTCCCCCTCCCCGCTTCGGGACCTGCCAGGGGATCTGGAGGGCCAGGAGGAAGAGGAGGAACAGAGATGGTTAGACGCCCTGGAGAAGGGAGAGCTGGATGACAACGGGGACCTCAAGAAGGAGATCAACGAGCGGCTGCTTACTGCGAGACAGGTAAGTTACTTCCGTCTTTATTCACTCAATGAACACATAGGGGGAACTTACTGTTTCTTAGGCAAGGAGAGGAACAGGAAAGGAAAGGGGGTGGGTATTCAAGTGCATGCTGACGGGAAATAAATGACCTTTTTTCTTTTTTGAATTGAGATCTTAGTATTTAAGCCCTGACTGGGATATGCTTGCCCTTGCCCCTAAGTGCTGGAATTAAAGGTGTGTGCCTCCACACACAGCTCCTAAGTAACTTTTTAAAACCACAGAAAATAGGGCTGGTGAGATGGCCCAGTGGTTAAGAGCACTGACTGCTCTTCCAGAGGTCCTCAGTTCAATTCCCAGCAACCACATGGTGGCTCACAACCATCTGTAATGGGATCTGATGCCCTCTTCTGGTGTGTCTGAAGATAGCTACAGTGTACTCATAAATAAATAAAATAAATCTTTTTAAAAAAAAAACCTACAGAAAATAGGAATGCTAAAGGAGAAATCGCCAAGACAGAAACATTAGGGTAGTTGTGGGGAATTTTCACTGTTCTCTTTTGTTTTAAAGATAAATCGTATTTATTTTATGTGGATGAGTTATGTGCTTGTTGCCCCTGGAGGCCAGAGGTCATCAGAACTCCTGGAGCTAGATTTACAGACAGCTGTGAGCTTCTGTGTAGGTGCAGGGAACTGCATGAGTCCCCACAATGCTGCCGGAGCTAGATTTACAGACAGCTGTGAGCTGCCGTGTAGGTGCAGGGAACTGCATGAGTCCCCAGCAATGCCGCCGGTGCTCTTAACCGCTGAGCAGTCTTTCCAGTCTATAATGCCTTTGAAGAGATGACGACATTTCCAGTACCAGAGGAGCTTCTCAAACAAAGAGACCAGCTGACATAGAACCCACGGGCACAGAGACCCAGGAAAGTGTGGCCAGGTCACCAGGGGGACAGACGCTGACAAGTGACATAGCTGACTTAATTACCTTGGCAATTATGTGGAGTGAAGCTTAGTAGGGGTAAGGGGTTTCTGTAGGAAGCTGCTGAAGTGTAGGCTGTCGTGGCGCAGGTCTGTGTCCCAGAAAGACAGGAGGATGGCTACAAATTCCGAGGCATCTAAAAATACATGTGGCTAGCCTGTCGAAATCAATCAATAAACTGGGAGTGGGGCATGGGGTGTGGAAACTGGGAGAGCTGGTGACAGCTTGAGTCCAGAAGGAAGTAGTAACAGAACAGAGAAACCTGCACTGAAGCCTGGATGTATTTTGGGAGTAGCTACTTGTTGGGAGAAAAAAAGGAATCCAGGGTAATTCTTTCTGGTTTGAGCCAAATCCAAGTTGATGCTCTTTCCTGAGATACTATTTAAAACAGCAGCAACAACAAAAACCTACACAAGGGTGCTCCAGTTTGGGCGCATGGGGCAGGCAGGGTACCATACTTTTGTTTCCTCCTTTAGAGCTGAGTGAGAGGCAGGAGCCCTGGAAAGAGCAAGTGTGGTATTAAGGGTCCCTAAAGATGGGGATAGTGGCACAAGCCTTTGAACCCAGCACCTAGGGGACAGAGGGAAGAGTGTGAGCTCCAGGCTGGCCTGGTCTACATAGTGAGACCACCTCGAAACAAACGAAAATAGGGGTGGGTGACCCCCAAAACAATGATGGTCAAGACTCCACCTTCCATTTCCCATCTTTCTCATCCCTCGACTTGGGGACCTCGCCTTTCGGTTCTCAGACATCTTCTCTATCTTCCCCCAGCGAGCCCTGCTCCAGAAGGCGCGGAGCCAGCCGTCCCCGACTCTGCCTCTGCCAGTGGCTGGGGGCTGCCCTGCCCCTGCCCTCACGGAAGAGATGCTGCTGAAGCGTGAGGAGCGTGCACGGAAGCGGCGGCTGCAGGCGGCGAGGCGGGCAGAGGAGCACAAAAATCAGACAATTGAGCGCCTCACCAAGACGGCCGCTCCTAGCGGGCGTGGAGGGCGTGGGGCGGCGCGGGGCGAGCGGCGTGGAGGACGGGCTGCTGCCCCGGCCCCAGCACCCATGGTGCGCTACAGCAGCGGGGCACAGGGCTCCACCTTGTCTTTTCCTCCCGGCGTTCCCACACCCACGGCGGTGGCACAGCGGCCTGCCCCATCGGGCCCCGCTCCACGATGCTCTGTCCCCGGCTGCCCCCACCCGCGTCGTTATGCCTGCTCCCGCACCGGCCAGGCCCTTTGCAGCCTACAGTGCTACCGCATCAACTTGCAGCTACGGCTGGGAGGACCCGAGGGCCCGGGGTCCCCACTCCTGGCCACCTAAGACCTCTCCCACGCCACATTCCCGCAGTCTCCCGACCCTATTAAATTTCGTGTGGTGCCTCGGCTCGTACAGAATTGCTGGATCGGGAAGCCGGCGGAGTCTGAACCTGCGCGTGTAAAGTCATTCAGCCAATCGGCGAAAATTTTTGTGCTGGACGGCCGTTCATTGGACAGTCAGTCAAAGCTTGTTCTGTTGTCCGTACTGGCTATTGTTGCTGTCAATCAGGCATTTGGTCGAGCCTTTCCCCGTCTTTGTCTGTGTGAGTTCTTGTTGTCTGGGAGAGCAGCACAGGCGCCGCTGTGGATTGGGCAGAGGGAGAAACCTGTGACTGGCTCCTATTGGTCAATCTGTTAGTTAGCGATTCTGATTGGCTGGACTGAGCAACTGTGTCCTCTGG
Source organism: Mus pahari (assembly GCF_900095145.1). Taxonomy (NCBI): domain Eukaryota; kingdom Metazoa; phylum Chordata; class Mammalia; order Rodentia; family Muridae; genus Mus; species Mus pahari. The sequence goes on along the minus strand of NC_034591.1, from coordinate 100,167,318 downwards.
AGGTGCTCTCCCCGGCCGGGAGCTCCGGCCGCGGAGTGATGGTGGCACCGGTGGCAATGGGCCGGGCAGGGACCATGGAAGTGGCGGCAGAGGTGGCAGGGGTGGGGCAGCTGGCGGTGGAGGAGGCTGTGGTCTTCAGGGGTCTGTAGGTGGAGGCATGGCTCGGGCCAGCAGCAGGAACAGCAGCGAAGAGGCCTGGGGGGCACTTCAGGCGCCGCAACAGCAGGTATCCCAGCAGCTTTAAAAGCCTATCTTACGACAGCCATTTATTTCTCTTTCCCCTTTCCTGTCACTTCCTGTCCGGGGTGGGGGAGGAGCTCATGGAGCCAAAGGTACTCTGAAGTTCCTGAACAGGACCATTCTACTCTTTGTCTAGACTTACTACGTAGATGCAGTTGACTTTACCTCCAGCCTCTTAGATCCCATCTCATGGTTGCAATGCAAGCCTGCAGTGGCTCTCCAGTTACCAGAGGCGTAGTGAAAACCCCAGGGAGGCTCCCTCTATCTTGCAGCAGTTATTTGTGATGTTTTTCTCTGTGCCTATTGTCACAGCAGAGTCCGGCAGCATCTTCTCTTGAGGGAGCAATTTGGAGACGAGCTGGAACCCAGACTCGCGCCCTGGATACCATCCTTTATCATCCACAGCAATCCCATCTGGTTGGGAGCACTGCTCTGGGTCTCACGCTGCTCCTCCTCTACCCTAGGGAGCTTGAGACCCAGGGGTGGGAAAAAATCTATCTTGGGGTTGTGGGAGGCAGACCTTTGGGGTGGGAGATGTTGAAAGCTTTTTAGCTTTGGAAATGGCCTTAAATTCCTACCCATTGTCACACACTGTTTTTTTTCTTTGAAAACATTAGCTTACCAAAAACCACCCTTGGGGCCAGGCTTCTGTGAGAAAAGTCTTGGGTTTAAAGAACTGATATCACCTCTGTATTTACACTTCACTTTCTACACTAGTTTCTGGCTGTTTTAAATCTTCCATACTGATAGCCCTACATGTAGATGCTCCTTTTAGCATCCCCATGCCATCCTTCCAGGCTAGGTCCGCTCGTGGGTGGGACTGTGTATGTGCGTGCAGTAGGTGGGGTGGACAGGGCCTTGGGTAGAATCCCCTAGTTCTTAGTGCCTCCTTGCCTCCAGCTTCGAGAGCTGTGCCCAGGAGTGAATACCCAGCCCTACCTCTGTGAGACTGGTCATTGCTGTGGGGAGACTGGCTGCTGCACCTACTACTATGAACTCTGGTGTGAGTCTTCAGAGGGACCCATCTCAGGTTCCCTGCCCATTCTCCCTTGGATTTCTGAACTCAGCTACCAAAGCCCCTTCTGTGCTTGGGGCTGGAGTCTGGGGTGGTGACCCGAGTTGTGCCCTCTTTGCCTCCTGCAGGGTTCTGGCTACTTTGGACTGTCCTCATCCTCTTCAGCTGCAGCTGTGCTTTCCGCCACCGAAGGGCTAAACTCAGGCTGCGACAGCAACAGCGGCAGCGTGAAATCAACTTGTTGGCTTACCATGGGGCATGCCATGGGGCTGGCCCTCTTCCAACTGGTTCGCTGCTTGACCTTCGTGAGTGACTTGAGGCTCTTGGATGCAGAACCAGTAGCCCCTCCCAAGCCAGGACCCTCAACCACCCCACACCTTCACTGGCAGACATTTCAGAGCACTCCTGTAGCTCAGGTCCTTCAGTCATCCATGCCATTCTCTCTCCTGCAGGCCTCCTCAGCGCCTTCAAACCCCCAGCCTATGAGGATGTGGTTCACCACCCAGGCACACCGCCACCTCCTTACACGGTGGGCCCCGGCCACCCTTGGACTACTTGCAGTGAATGCACCCGCTGCTCTTCCGAATCCAGCTGCTCTGCCCACTCGGAGGGGACAAGTGTAGAAGGTGTTTCCTCCCACCAGAGTGCTCTCCCTCATCAGGAGGGTGAGCCCACGGCAGGATTGAGCCCAGTCCACATACCCCCTTCCTGCCGCTATCGTCGCCTGACTGGTGACTCGGGTATTGAGCTCTGCCCTTGTCCTGACTCCAGTGAAGGTGAGCCAGTCAAGGTAGCGAGGGTTAGTGTCTCCCAAGCAGATCTGGAAGACCATTCCCCTTGTGCACTGCCCCCAGGTAATATGTCCCAGGTTCCTCCTGTGGGACTGGATTCTAGTTATGGGGACATCCCTTAAGTAGTTTCAAGAGGGAAACTGGATATGACTTAGCCATCAGGATTCAGCCCTGGTTTCAACTGCAGTCCTCCATGTGGGACCGTCCCCACCCCCCTAGAACACGCCTGAAAGGGCTGGAGCCCTGAAGAGGGGCAGTACCGAGGACTGTGCTATCATTACTCACTCCCAGAACATACATACACAGGAGCCTTTGATCTCATTAAAGAGACATGAACCAGCTGCTTGTGATTGTGGGTAGAGTAGACCTCAACTCATTGCATGCCTCTCAACCACACTGGCCCTGAAGGGAAGAAAGGGGCCATTTATCACTTTACATGAGGATAACAGGCAGCCCCAAGGCAAAACTGTCTAAAGCAAGCGGTCAGTTAGGTTCTTTTACAGTTTATTTAGAAAAATAGACTCTTTGAGTTCACGTTCACCCCAGAGCTGTATAGGATGACAATAAGGAGACACCTGAGATGAGCTTACAAGATCTGAAACAATGAGACCAGAAACCCAAGCCCTTGTCTGCATATTCCAAGTGACACAAATGGCCTGGTTTTCCTTCTGTCACGTTAGTACTCTTCAGCCATGATCAGTAAGACAAGGCTGGTCCATCCTTGGAAGGGGCGGCAGCCCATGCCCCGCCCATCCTGGTCACTGTACTGTTCCCACAGAAACCCGGTAGCCTGGTATTGCTGCTGGACGTTTCTCACTACATTGGCCCGCAGTTCATGGTAGAGTTTGGCAGCCTGAACCTTGTGAGGACCCTCCACACGCCCATAGTGGTGTAGTGCTCCCAAAGCTAGGTAGTTAATATTCAGCCACACGGCACCCCGCCAGTAAGGTGGATCATGCTCAGTATTGCGCTGTTTATAAAAGACGCTAGAGGATGAAAGAGAGCGCAACCCAAAGGGGCTCCAGAGATGGTGGCTATCAGCTAGAACGTCTAGCAGGGGTCCCAAGCGGGGCGAGCTGGGGTCCAGCAGTTGTAGCAGCAAAGGAAAAAGAGAGACATAGCCCAGGGCATCCACGTACTGTAATCGAGGTGGAGGCCTGCCTACCACCCTAACCAGCCCCTGTGGGGGCCTCGACTTGAGCTGTACTGCTTTTGTGTGGTTCCCAAAGTCAGCAAAGACCCCCAGCTCAGGAGCCCAGTGCAGCTCGTCAAGACTTCCAGGTTCTTCTAGAGAGGCAGCCAATGGGCCCAGCTCTGCAGCAGCTTCAGTCTCCCCAAGCTGTTCTGCAAGCTGGGACAGCACCCGGGCACCCAGTGCCACCCAGCAGCGCAGGTCCAGGTGCCGCTCTGCTGTGGAAGGATGCGAGGCCCTAGGGTAGTCGTCCAGGCCTGAGGGCAGTGTCTTGGGGTTAAGTAGGGTAGGCAAAGCTAGGTCCCTGCCCCGCCAGCGGTAGGATAGTGGCACTGGCCCTGCCTGACTCTGATGGAGCCAAGAGAACCAAGCATGCAGGCGGGGGAAAGCCCTGCGGAGAAAGGCCAAGTCATCAGGGTCACGGCCTTCTAGCATGTGCACGACTGGCAGGAGCAGGGTTGGGGGGTTGGCATGGGCTGCCCGTTGCACTAGGAATTCTGGGGGCACTCGGGCTCTGGCCTCATCCCCCAGAATCTGCTCTCGCCCAATCCAGCCGTCAGCATTGAGCAGCCCCAGCCAGTGTCCTAGGGCCTCCCGGGTGAGGTGGGGATCCCATCGCTGGACCACTAGCTGGTGAAAGCCTTCATCCCAGAGGAAGCCTCGTGGGAAGAATGACCTGGAAGGTACCCCAGAGAAAAGAGGGACAGGTGGGAACAGGGCAGGGTCCATTTTCTGTTCAGACCCTTCCGTGCTAGTGTCTGGCAACACCAAACCCTGTCCGTAGAAGTAACCAATCCCACCAAGAAGGCCACTGAGGGCAACCTGACCCAAAGCCTGCTCCTCGGGGCTCAGGCCCTTCTCCTTTAGCCGGAAGGTCTTCTCAAACCGCTCCTTGAAGGCTGCAGCATGGCTCTCCAGGGCCTGGGTCAGTTGGCTGCCCACCAGCCGCCCAGAGGCGTGGTTTCCTCCTGTCGCCGCACTGCCAGATTCAAACACAAACTCCACAGAGAAAGGGGCTTTCAGTGTCACCTGCTGGATCAAGAACTGCCCTTGCCCACTAGGGCCTCTCTCTTCCCACTTCAGAGATCCAGGCAAGCCGAGGTAGCGGTCAGGGGAGGCTCCTGGGGGCCGGTGCTGAAACCAGCTGTTTAGGCGGCTCTTTACCATATCTGTGAGCAGTGGCAGCCCTGGGTTGGAGGACCAGAAGACATTGTAGCTTGAAGGCAAGAAAACAAATAAGGAGTGTTAATCATGAAAGGGATGCCTCACCAGTCCCACTGGTGGGAAAGGGAGGAGGGAGTCATAGAAACCAGGCTAAGTCTATCTCCCAAGTACCCCTGTACCACCCTGCCCCAATCCTCCAGTTACCTGCCATGCTTAGGGACAGTGTCTCCTGGACTGGTTGGTGGCAGAAGTGTAAGGCGGAAGTCACCAAGTTCACTGGTGTGCCCACTGATGAACTTCAACTGTCCTTTGGCTCCAATCTCTGGTAGTAGGACCTCTTGCCCATCGGTCACCACGTAGAAGAACAGGGACACCAAAGGGGAGGAAGGTGTACCTGAGGCCTGGGTGACCAAGGAACACAATAAAGCATCAGAAAAACATCCTTTTGAGAATCAGTTTTAACAGGGATTACAAGAACTGTGGCAAACATACATCTGCCAATACTGAGGGTAGGCAGGTCCACCCAGTGGACTGAGCCAAAGGGCCCTGAACAGGATTCCTCCTGGAAATGACAGAGGTTTTAGAATTATACGTGGATTGTTTCAGTCAATCTTTTGAGTTAGGCGTCACTGTGTTATCTACAAACAAGGAGATGGCAGACATGGTCAGCCAGGCTGGTGTCCCGGCTGTCAATCTCCATTTCATACTGCATTTGCTGCTGAATGGGAAGGATGGGGAAGTCTGGGCTGCGCGGAAGAGGATCCTGATGCCCCCTGACCTGAGGCTCTACGGTCACTCTCCAGCTCCAGTCCCCTCCGTGCTGACCCCCAGGCCTCTTGACGAACTCAGTGGTGAGCCGTAAGGTCCCATCGTGGATATGCTGCCGACCGAAGGTGCGACCATCGTGGAACTCCCAGCCATAGGGACCCACGCCGTCTCCCTGTTCACACGTGTGCCTGAGCTTAGGAGGGGTCCCCGGGGTGGCGCCTTGCTGCACCCACATCAGTCCTGGGAAGCAGAATGGCCACGTCAGTCAACAGAGACCGTCTCAAGTCTTCGAAGACTGCCGGGTCCTTCCCAGTCACCCGCCCCAGGGTTACCCGTGAGCAGTGGTTTGGGGCTGCGAGTCTTCATGCCGAAGTAGACGTGTGGGCGGTAGGTGCCCCAGAAGAGTTCCGGGGCCACGGCAGGACTGGAGGAGTCCGGCGGCAGCGCGGACGGCGCGGGGTGCAGAGTGAGCGCGCGGCGCATACGGAGCCACGCCAGCACCCAGCGCCCCGACAGGCCGAAGGCCAGCGCCAACACCACCACGGCCAGGGCCGCGCCGCTCGCCGAGCCGCGCGCCCCAGCAGCCCTGCCATCCCGCCGGCCCGCCGCCCGCGCCCTCTCCAGCGGCCGCGCCCCCTCTGCGGCCGCAGCGCGCCGTCGCCTCTCGCCCCGGGCCATGCGGGCAGCCTGCACGCTCCCCGGCTGCCACCGTGCGGTCAGCGGACCGAGCCTTCGCCGCGCGCCTCCCCGAGCGCCCCGCCCCACCGGAAATCCCGTTTTACACGTCAGGTCCGGCCCCGAAACCCGGAAGCGCTGTGGCTGGTGTACTCAGTACGGAGACCGGGACTCGATCGGTGAGAAGCGCCAGTGGGTGTGAGTTCAAGGGCTGGGAGAGAGAAGCCATGGCATTCTGAGCCCCTTCTCTTTTGTTTTGTTTAACTACTGATCAGGTCCTGGAGAGATGGCTCGGCGGTAACGGCGCTGGCTCGGGAGGTTGACGACCTAAGTTAGATCCTCGAACCCAGGACGTGGAAGAAAGAAATCAGAGTTCCACAAGTTGCCGATCTTCACATCAGGCCCACAAATATGCATACAGCCTCTGACTTCCACGCGTATGCTGTGGTATGAGCGCACCTCACCTCCACACGTTTACACACAGACACACACAGACACACACAAGCACATACAAATAAAATGTTTAAAAAAAAAAAAAAAAGCCAGGCGTGGTGGCTCTTAGCTTTAATCCTAGTACTCAGGAGGCAGAGGCAGGAGGATCTCTGTGAATTCGAGGCCGCCCTGGGATACACAGTGAGACCACGTCTTTAAAAAAGAAAAGAAAAAGTACGAGGAAGGAAGGAAGCGGGAGATAGGATTTAGCGGTTAATGTATTTGCTGCGCTTGCAGAGGATAGAAGTTCAGTTCCCAGCACCAACATGGCTGGCATCTTACAGATACGGAGACCCGACAGCCTCTTTGGGCCCTACACACGTGTCCATACACATAAAAGTATTTTTCTTAAAAAAAAAAAAATGACCATATTAAGGCTAGTTTCCCCTCTTTGGGGGATGTGTTTGTTTAGGTTGTCCTCCAGCTTGCTATGTAAAGCCATGTTGGTTAAGACAGCCTTGCTTTGTATATAGCCCTGGCTGTCACCAAGCTTGATAGTGATAGATAGCCTCCTGCCTCAGCCTCCAGAGTGTCAGGAGCGAGTGTCTATTAAGCTATGTTTACATATCACTGCCCAGCTCTAATCTGGAAGCAGAAAACCATGGCCTAGGAAATATAAATAACTGGGTCCCAGCCACAGAGCTGGGAAGGGACTAGCTTAAAACCCAAGTATATATGAATTAAGCTATTTCACTATGTATACCCTGCACTTCCATTCTTCCTGGAGTGGACTCACAAGGAAGCCCAGGTAGGGTGTGTTTCTTTTTTTTTTTCTTTTTTTCCGAGACAGGGTTTCTCTGTATAGCCCTGGCTGTCCTGGAACTCACTTTGTAGACCAGGCTGGCCTCGAACTCAGAAATCCGCCTGCCTCTGCCTCCCGAGTGCTGGGATTAAAGGCGTGCGCCACCATGCCCGGCGAGTGTGTTTCGTTAAGCAGTTCTATAACTTCAGACAAGTCTGTGTAGCTAAAAATGACTTTGAACTTCTGACCCTCCAGCCTCTACCTTCCCAGTGCCGGGTTACACGCACACAAGTGATTAGTGTACTCAGCGCTAGCCCAGCACTCTGCCAACTGAGCTACAGCCCAGGCCCACTCAATCATTCATTCACCCACTCACTCACTCATTCATTCTCTCATTCATTCACCCACTCACTCACTCACTCATTCATTCTCTCATTCATTCACCCACCCACTCACTCATTCACCTCTAGTGCTAGAGAGCAGCCTAGGAACTTTTGCATGCTAGGCAGGTACTGTAGTGACATTTTTGAGAATTTTGGAATTTTTGTGTTCTGAAAAAAACAGAAATGTTCTAAGAACGTGCTTTCCTTTTAATCCCAGGTATCCCTAGGGATATGGGGCTGCTTCAGAGTGACTGTAGCAGCTGACTTTGATTTGCCTCCTGCTGTAGCGGAAATGTGGTTTTGTCAGTTGCAGATAATTTCTGTGATTGTGTGGCATACAGAATTCTGGGAACTTTTTAGAGGGTGCATAAAGGTGAGGGTCTCAAGAGGCAAGGTTGGTGGTTGGTGGTCATTTGTGGGTGTTGGTTACTGTTTGTTAGTAGCAGTGGTCAAAGAGGAAACAAAAGAAATTAGATTCAGGGATTTTTCTAATCCCTCTATCCTGTTTCTCTCCTATCTAGTGTTAGGGGGTGACACTGGATGTGGGGAGGGGACGAACCCACCAAGGAGCAGCTTACTTCACCACTGAACTGTATCTTAGCCCTCTGCCCACCTCTCTTTTCTGGAACTCCAACTCTGCAAAGGCATTCTCTTTCCTATAGTCCAGGAAACAGGATTTCCATCTGTCTGGAAGCTGTTCAGAGGTAGAACCTGCACCTCAAATTGGGGTTCACTATGCAGCCATGGTTTCCTTGGTATTTACATAGCCAAGCATTGCCTTCAACTAAAATGTGTAGCATTCGCATGTAACCTACACCTGGCTTACTGTGTATCTTATAATATTTTCTAAATAACTTATACCTAATGTGATGTAAATGATGTCAACAGGTGTATTATTTAGGGGATAATAACAAGGAGAAATCTGTACATATTCATGCAGATACAACTTTTAAATTTATCACATTTGTATTCTTGCCTTTCCCCACGAGGGTTCCAGGGATCAAACAGGGTCATCAAGCTTGGTGGTAAGCAGTTTTACCTGATGAGCCATCTCTTCAAGCCCCAGATGCTCTTTGTTTTTGTTTGTTTTTTTATTTTAATCTACAGTATTTTCATTCCAAAGTTAATGGAACCAACACAGAACCTTTAGATAGGTGGACAAGCCTATACTATTTTTATTTGACAAATGAGAGTGGACAGTGACAGATTTATCTGCCCCATGTCATAGCTACTTAAGGGCAGAGCTGACTGGGACTGACAGCTGTTCTGTTTTTGGTTTTGTTTTAAGATTTATTTATTTATTTTATATATATGAGTACACTGTAGCTGTACAGATGGTTGTGAGCCACCATGTGGTTTCAGGGAATTGAACTCAGGACCTTCGGAAGAGCAGTCAGTGCTCTTAACCACTGAGCAGCCTGACACCTGTTGTTTTTAACAAAAACTCATTCAATTTTACCAGTGAAGACTTGGGAGCCAGATGTTAAAGCCTGCTAGCTGAGAGACAGAGAAAACACCCAGCTGACCTTCCTCCTCAGCCTAAGTGCCACCAGGAATGGCCCTCTCTCACTGCCTAAGTGCCACCAGGAATGGCCCTCTCTCACTGCCTAAGTGCCACCAGGAATGGCCCTCNGTGCCACCAGGAATGGCCCTCTCTCACTGCCTAAGTGCCACCAGGAATGGCCCTCTCTCACTGCCTAAGTGCCACCAGGAATGGCCCTCTCTCACAGCCTAAGTGCCACCAGGAATGGCCCTCTCACAGCCTAAGTGCCACCAGGAACGGCCCTCTCACTGCCTAAGTGCCACTAGGAATGGCCCTCTCTCACAGCCTAAGTGCCACCAGGAATGGCCCTCTCTCACAGTCTCAAGCAATTCTACTTCCTGTGTCTATCTGTCCCCCTGACTCTTTCTGTCATTTTTTCTTAATAATCCTATGTTCATTTCCCGACAACACTGGGCCTGTGGTTGCTTGCTCTGCTTCTTGACCTACAGTTGACTTTAATCTTGTTTACAATAATCAATCAGGAAGCTCTTGGATTAAAGATGTGTGCTAAGGCTGAGCGACACCACAACTATTTTCCAGTATTTATTCCAGTATTTTCCAGTAAATAACACAATCTCAGGGTTCACAGAATGGCCAAATACCCTGCAGTGCACACCCCAGGCCTTCAGGAAGCTGTCTTTCTTAAAGGATGACAGCAAGAGAGCCTCTACTACTCATTTAGCAGGGAAGAATTACAGTACTGCTGGAGAGTGGGACCCGAGTTATCTGGTAAACTACACAGCCATTCTTAGCTGGGCATTCTTAAGTTCTCTGGCAGTGGTAAGGATCAAAGGGGCTGGGAAGGTGGGGGCTGGGAAGGTGGCCCACTGGTTTGAGCACTTGCTGGGAAAGCCTGAACTGACTTGGGCTCCAGCATGCCCACATAAAAGGCCAGGGCGAGTGGCATATGCCTGTAACCGCAGCCCTTGGGGGGTGGAGACGGGATCCTGGGTGCTTGCTGGCTAAGCTAGCTGAAAAGGGTAAGGTCCAGATTCAGTGAGACGTTTTATCTGGAAACAAAACAACAAAAATCCAAAACAGATGGAGCATGATAGAGGAAAATACACAACCTTTGGCTTCCACATTTGCAAACACATTTGTGTGTATATATATATATACACACACACATTTTGTGTGTATATATATATATATATATATATATATATATATATATACACACACAAAAAGAAAACAATGATACTGTAACCCAGTGTACACACACACGCTGGAGTATCTTTATTTATAAAATATACACAGTCATGTATTCAGAACTAAAACTTCTTAAAAGAACACTCCTGTGACTGTAGTAAGAATGTTGGTTTCTGGGGGCTGGTGAGATGGCTCAGTGGGTAAGAGCACCCGACTGCTCTTCCAAAGGTCCCGAATTCAAATCCCAGCAACCACATGGTGGCTCACAACCATCCGTAACAAGATCTGACGCCCTCCTCTGGGATGTCTGAAGACAGCTACAGTGTACTTATGTAATAAATAAATAAATCTTTAAAAAAAAAAAAAAATGTTGGTTTCTTTAGAAATCCAGTTATGTTTTAGTCCCGGGTGTGGGGTGAGAAGCTGCATCACAGCTGGTGATTATGAACTGCCTGGTGCACTAGCAGGGGTGTGATTTTTACCTGCTGCAGATAGTTTAATCCTGGGGACTCTGGAGAGTCCCGCTGGGGCTGCTGACCCCCCCCCCTGCTGCGGCTGCTGACACCTCCTGCTGTTGCTGCTGACCCCCCCCCCCCTGCGGCTGCATTTGCTGTTGCTGGCTTACTGGAGGATGCCGAAGATTGGACTTGCCCCACAGAACCCAAGGACCCTGATCAGCAGGAAGTGGCTTCTGGAGGTCTATATCCCCTTCCCCCTCATCTCCTCTCCTACATAATGCTGGGGTATTGGAAGGGATTGGGGTAAAGAAAGGTTGGGAGGGAGGTAGAGGTGTAAAAAATAAAATAGTTTAAAAAAAAAAGTGGCATGCATGGATAACTTTTTTTTTATTTTTAATGTGCATTCATTGGCGTCTTGCCTACATGTGTGTCTGTGAGAGGGTGTCGGGTGCCCTAGAACTGGAGTCACAGTTGTGAACTGCTATGTGGGTACTAGGAACTGGTCATCTGCAAGAGTAGCTAGTGCTCTTAAACACTAAGCTACTCCTCTGGCCTCGAATGGATAACTTTTTATGTCATTTGATCCTCTAAAATGATTTCATGGTCACATTAATGGATGTTAACCAAAAACTATTTCAGGACTGTGGGAAGTAAGCCATTACCTATGTGAAGGATGAGATTTCGTAGCAGCGAAAATGATAATGGAAAATGACACCAGGCAGGAGAATAAAAGTGGTACAGGAAATGAGTGAGAATGGAAGGGTCTCACTAAGAAAACCAGGCTGGCCTCCTGAGTAGCCTGGACAGTGTGCCAATAGATGGGGCTGGCTCCTCTCTTTCCCCTCAGTGCAGACAGATTGGTTGGATGTACCGAGAAAGGGAGGGGGCAGGAGAGAAAACACTGCATTTCTAGCTTAGAAGGCTGAGCAGGGAAGTCAGAAGAGCCAAGTGACCGTTCCACTTGACGGAAAGAATGTTGGTGGCATATGGAGGAAGCTGGCAGTAGGTAATCATAGAAGACGGGGTTAAAACCAAATAAAAAGGTAGGGTTTAAATCCCGAGTAGTTGAAATTATGACAGAATGGGTGGTTCCATGAGAGTGAATGAAGAGTAGACAACACTACTAAGAAAGATGAGTACTGTGGGCTGAGGGTGGCTGGCTACAATCCAAGTACTCAGGAGCCTGAGGCAGGAAAACTCCTTCACATTTCTAGGCCACCTTGGTCTTCATACTATTTCAGGTTAGCTCATGGTAAGACCCTCTCGCAAAATCCAAGTAAACAACCTGAGAAAAACAGCATTCATCTGGCAATAAATATTTAATTAAAATGTACTTGGTTGACAGATCCAAATATGGTTAAACACTGAGAAAGAAAAATTCCAATTTGTCGCGACCCTTCGCCACCCAAACTTACTTATATCTTGACCCAGAAGCACTGTTGTTAGGGTTCTTGCTCTGCATCGTGAGCTCCATGCAGCATTTTGAGTGACTAAAGCCCAGGTCTTCTTAGACCACTGTCTTTAGATCCAAGCTAACATTTGGTTGGTGGACTCTTCTGCCATGTCAGCGACGGGTAGCCGTACCCGGGGCGACCTTGTCTGCGCCGGGTGCAGATGCTGCCGCGGCGTTCCTGTCCCGGATGTGGGAGGCCAAGGCACTTAACATTTCCTGAGTGGTGAGGTGGGCACCGCGCATAATCAGCCGATACCCATCTCCTGGGGGAGATGCAAACCGATGAGTGAGGGACCCTGATTATGCAGGGCCACGGCGGCGATCCGCCCTCGCCCACCCGCATCCCTGCCAGGTTTACCGAACAACACGTCCACGCAGGGTTCAGAGCCATCGTGCCTCACGTCGGCGATCACCGAGCAGTTGAGGTTGGTGGCGCGGACTTTCTCGCTGCTCACCGCCTGGAGGAAGGTCCTGCGGTGGGAGGGCGGCGTGAGCGCGTCCGGGGGACCAGGGTGCGCGCGCACGTGTGGGGAGCGCGGACGCCTCCTACCTCCCCAGAACCCTTACCTCGTTGACTCCACGTTCTTCTCAAACGGGCAGAACTGAACTCGAACCAGCTTGACCGGCCGTAGTCCGAGCCGAGCCAAAGCCGCCGCCATGGTTCCCTCGGCCCCGGAAGGAGTAGCACTGGGGATCGTTTCATTGGAACGGACCGCTTCCGGCGGCTCCGCGGTACTTCGCCGGGCTGACCTCCGGGGCGGTCCGCGAACACTTCAGCCATTAGCAGTGCTCTGTGCCACACAGCATAAGCAGTGAATGTGCAAAATCCCCTGCGCACGAAACCGTCCTTCAGCCCTCTCCCTCAGGGTCCTGCCTGGGAGATCTAGGCCAGCACCAACCACATCCCGGCTCCTTCCGCGGAGAGGATGTCCCTGCGGGCGGGGACAGCAGAAGGCAAGCCCTGCCCCTGGAGCCACAGCCAAGGCGTAACTGTCCAGGTCCTCCAGCCTAACGACTAGAAACAGAGACGGGGAGGGGTAAGACTGCCCTCCCTCCACGTGTGGAAATGTCTGCTTCGTCTGTTTCCTCACGACTCAGCTTTCGCTTTGCTCCTGGGATTCGAGAGAAAGCAAAGTTTGCTTCTGTCTCCTGAGCTCTAACCCTGTAGACCCCTTCTAGTTTTAGCTCCAAGATGTCGCCATTGTTTCCGACTTCCAGATTTCAGGCTGTAGTTTGCCTATTACTCTGGACTGCAGAACCTAGGATGATCTGGGGTTCAATTCCGGACTCTAGTTTATGAAGTGTTTTATCAAGCGCCCAGGTTTAAGCCTCTCTAACATACAGTTCCTTGTCTGGGGTATGATCTGGAACTCCTGATCCTAGTCAACTTAGGGTTCAGGACTTGTCCTCAGGCAAGAAAAAAAAGGCAGGTGCCAACGCGGGTGTTGGTGCAGCCTCAGGGCAAGCCAGGCTTGCTGGTTTCCCGCCAGGTAAGCCTCAGGACTAGGTCCTCCCCCTCCCCCTCCCCCTCGTCCTCCTCCCCCCAGGGAGCTTAGCAGGTGAGTGTTCTGGGCTGGGGAGACTCCAAGCCGAAGAGGGGGTGCCAAGTTTTCCAGGCTGTTGAGGCTGCTGGTGGGCAGTTCAGTGGTCTGGACCTCATTACAGAAACCTGGGAAGGCAGGAGTGGACGGCAGGTTGGTGGGGAATGCTGACGCCAAAGCAATGGTGAGACTTCTAAAGCCATGCTGGAAGGGCTTAGAAAAGCCTGGGGTTGAGGAGGGGTGATAACTCACAGCAACGGGGAGGTCTTCTGTGGACTGGATTCTTGGGCAGGGGTTGCTGCAGAAGACACAGCAGGGCCCCATCTAGCTGCTGGAAGATGCTGAGTGACAGCAGAGTCTGGAGAAGCTCCTGTGACAGGCCCCACTGCTCCTGTTCCAGAACCTCCCTGACCACTCCGAAGTCTTGCTTGAGCTGCAGCGCCCCCTGCAGGCTAGATGTCCAGGTACAATGTGGCCACCAGACACTTCTGCCTCCCCGGACTGCTCTGCCCAAATTTTCCCTGTTGGCATTCTCCCTCTGCCACTAGCATCTTTCCTTCCTACCTGAACCGGATCCCATGGGTAAGGATGTGGTCAAGCCAGGCGCCCAGTGTGGCTGTCAGTGCCTGGCCAAGGGCAGGGGCTTGGGCTTCGGGCGGCAATGCCCGCAGTCCTTGCAACACAGGCTCCAACACAGAGTAGACCACTGTCCGAGCGTACCCACTAGGGTCACTGGGGGGTTCTGGGGTGAGACAAGAGAAAAGACAGATGTGGTGGGAAGGCTGGACTGTGGAAGTCCAGTGGGTTCCAGAGGGAAGGGCACAAAGATGTGGACAGCGGTGTGGAGCCACAACTGGGGAGGGCTTGAACCAGGAGCCAGAAGGAGAAGGTGGAAATGAGAGATTGCCAAGTGGGCTGGTGGGGGGGGGTAGCTCACTCAGCAAGGCTTGCTCTAACTTGTGTGAAGTCTTGTGTTTCATACCCAGCACCACAAAGAAAGAAAAATTACCAGGACACAATCGAAGTCTCCAGTATCGACCCCTCGGCATGTGGAGCTTGAAGCCTTGTGTGGCTTGTTTATGGCATTCTTGGAAAAACAGACCCAGTGACTCTTTGGGCAGGAGCTGTATGGGGAGGAAGAAAATAAGAAGGGCTAGTCTGTTAGCCTGGGGATGGTGTTTCTCCCGCTGAGGTCTCAGTGTGGTCTTCTGTAAAACCCTTAGCAATCAAAGGCACCTGACAAGTCCGGCGTGTTGGGCATGTGGCTAGACTCCCAGCGTGTGGAAAGTAGAATCAGAGTGTCAGAAGTTCAGTGGCCAGGGGGCTGGAGAGATGGCTCAGTGACTAACTGAATGCTCTTCTAGAGTCTTGAGGTCAATTCCTAGCAACCACATGGCTCACAACCATCTGTAATGAGATCTGATGCCCTCTTCTGGTATATCAAAAGACCGCTACAGTGTACTCATATACATAAAATAATTTTTTTAAATGGGGGCTGGGAAGGAGATGGTGATAACAAGGTTCTTTGTGTTTAGATTTTTGAAGAATCTAAAAAATGGGGCATTTGACAGAAGTTCTGTGACAATGTGACCTGAGCATAGTGGCACATGCCTGTGACCCCAGGGCTGGGGATGCTGAAGCAGGAGGATGACAAGTTCCATGAGGCCAGCTTGAACTGACTCTTACATTAGCGTCAAGAAAGGAAAAGGATGGGGGAATAAAAAACAAAATGGAAAAAGACATGGATATACAGATCCCAGGAACCTAAGGAAAGGGGGGGGGATTCTGAGGAATGGGGGAAGGGAAGAAACCACTGGGTCCCTGGCACATCAGATGCGTGTATGCCTCAGCTCTCCCCTTCTCTCCAGCACAGCATCTCCCAGCTCCCATCTAGACAGAGTCTTACTGTCTAGCCCAAACTGGCCTTGAAATTTCCTTGTAGCCCAGGCTGGCTTCAAACTCAAATCCTGTTTCAGCCTCCTCAGTACTGGGATTAAAGGTGTACACTAGCACCCCTGGCCCTGCCTCCAACAAGGTAATGCTAACTGGCTACTCTGCCAATACCCACACCATTTCCTGACACACACAGGCCTGAACACAAACAGGAGGGGAGAGAGAGGGAGGGAGGAAGGGAAGGAGAGAGAATGTGGACTTGCAAAGGAAGCATATTAGCTTTGGTTCCCGAGGAAGGCTGTCTGGGGAGCCTGCTTCTGCTACTCAGAGGCTGCCCAGCCAGCAGTTAAGCCTCGGGTACTTTATTGAATGCTCTACAAAGCTCATACCTACCATGGTCCTCCTCTGGGCTTCCACAAGCATCAATGTGAGGCTCTCCTCATCATGAGGCTACACTGGGCCATGATGTTAAGGAGACAACAGTAAGAATGGAAGTAACCCCAACAGTTGCTGGACTACAAGTCTCAGATTCAGAAGACCAAAGGTGAAAGTTCACAGCAGTAAGATGCTTGGTAAGCAGAGAAGCAGAGCGAAGGAGCAGAGGGCCACCCTGAGCCCTGCGGCCACACCAGGAGGACAGAGCCACCCTGAGTCCTGCAGCCACACCAGGAGGACAGGGCCAACCTGAGCTCTGCGGCCACACCAGGAGGACAGGGCCAACCTGAGCTCTGCGGCCACACCAGGAGGACAGGGCNCACACCAGGAGGACAGGGCCAACCTGAGCTCTGCGGCCACACCAGGAGGACAGGGCCAACCTGAGCTCTGCGGCCACACCAGGAGGACAGGGCCACCCTGAGCTCTGTGGCCACACCAGGAGGACAGGGCCAACCTGAGCCCTGCGGCCACACCAGGAGGACACATAAACAACCTCATATTCTATGTATTTTAAAACAGGAAGCAGTGGTGTGCAAAATGAGACAGATAAAGACAGAATAGCTCTGTCAATAAACCTAGAAGAAAATCATGGGCGTGTGTGTGTGTGTGTGTGTGTGTGTGTGCTGGCATGCTTGCATATGCAGAGACAACTTGCAGAAATTGGTTCTATCTTTACCCCATATGACCTGGCAATAAGCACCTGTAACGAACCATCTTGCTGCCTCCTGCTCGCCTTCCCACTCGTGATTGGAATTAAAGTCTGATGATGCATGATCAGCAATGCTTACTGCTTAGCTACAGCCCCAGCTCGCATTTCACCCTTTATAGACATGTGGTACTTTAGTAAAACTATAAAGCAAGCCAGGTGCGAGGGCATATGCCACTAATCTCAGATTCAAGAAGCAGAGGCAGGCAAATGTTTGTATACACACACGCATACTATATATATAGTGCATATATATACACATATACAGTATATGTGTATATATATAGTATATATATACAATAATATATACAAATGTCACTTTTAAAGAGAACAATGAATTAAAACACTACTAGGAAAAGTGAAAGACATAATTATGCAGTCGCTAATGAAATAAGTCCAAGCAATGATGTTAGTGGCCAACACAATCAAAGAGAAGCAAGGGGATATGAATCATAACTGACCAGGAGTTGATTACTATTATGACCATATTTGAACTTTTTCCATAATAAAGAAAAAGAAGCCAACAGAGAAAACTTTAGCAGAGACTAAGGAGACTGTAAGGTCCCCAGCTCTGTTCCCTAGTGGCACACACTTACACTGCCACTCTCAGGGCTCTGCACTCACCTGCATCTTTGCAGTCAGCTTCTGGATCTCCAGGCTCAGCTGCTGCTCCACCTCCAGAGTGAGCGCTGCCTCCGAGGCTCGGCTGGACAGCGCCTCCACTGCAGACAGAAGAGGCTGTAGGCAGAAGTAGTGAGGGCTCAGCTCAGGCCACTCAGGGAGGCTGCCCCCTCCCTGCTCCCGGCCACTTACAGGCAAGTCCTTTTGGATCAGGAGCAGGAAGGAACCGGGGTCCCATGCTGCCAGGTGCTGCTGAGCTCTGCCCACGAACCAGAGCAAGGTGGTCTGCAGGGTACAGAGCCCCAGAGCGACAGGCGTAGGACCTGGGAGGGGAAGGACAGTACCCTAGGGTTCATGGGCCACCTCCAGGAGAAGGCCAGCTTCCGAACAGAAGGCAGGGAAAAGGTATCAACCGCCCCGCCCCTCCCCTCCCATTCCACACCTCCTGTCTCACCTGCAGGCAGACACAGCCTAAGTTCTGGCCTGGGCTGTCGAAGGCTGTCCAAGAGGGGAGGAAAAAGCCGCTGCAGCAGCTCAGCAGTGGGAGAGGCAGGGCTGCTCTGACCACCCAGGGCTGATCCCAAGGCCTGGCAGAACCCTGGCATGACAAAATATAGTCTGAAGGGGTGGACAACCGGATCCTTGGGTCACCCCAATGTCCCTTTCTCCTTACCTTGGTCCCAGCTGCAGATGACAGACTGGTGAAACAGGCTGTGGCACAGGGACAACAGCTCCTTCTCACACTCCTGAGGCAGGGGTGCTGATGGGAGAAATGAAGGAAGCCTGAAAACAAAAACCTCCCTGGTGACAGCCCCTGCCGACTCCACTCAAGCCAGGCACGGTGGCTCTCCAGAGGCGGGAGGCTGAGGCGGCCATTCCAGGCTAGTGTGGACTAAAACCTCCCTCAAAACAACATAAAGACTGGCGTGGGCTCGGAAAACCCTAAACTCTATACTTTAAACTCAGAGAAGTTCATCCATTCCAGGACCTGCGCTTGCTGACTGGCTGGAGTTGAGAGAGGGTGAAGGGAGAAAGACACCCTCACCACAACCTCCAAATGCCAGCTCGGGCCCCTCGCTTACCTTGACACAGTGCCTGACTCAGCTGTTGTGCCACTGCT
The DNA here is from genome assembly GCF_900095145.1 of Mus pahari. Taxonomy (NCBI): domain Eukaryota; kingdom Metazoa; phylum Chordata; class Mammalia; order Rodentia; family Muridae; genus Mus; species Mus pahari. The sequence continues at coordinate 100,148,937 of NC_034591.1, read as the reverse complement.
CTAGGGTCCTCCCAGGGTCCCACGCGTAGGTCCAAACACTTAGCACAGGCTGCCCACAGCAAGGTCCAATACTGGCTCCACAGGGCCCCAGGGCCCCCAAGCCTCAGTCCGCCGCTGTCGGTGCTAGCCACGTCCCCTACCAGGCCCAGCAGCCCGGGCAGCAGCTCTCGCTCTCGCTCGCACTGCCGACGGAGCAGCTCCTGCAAGCCCGATCCGCCGAGGGCTTCAGCCAGCGTATCTGCCACCCGACAACCCCGCTCTGCAGCCAGGAGCTGGAGCACACGGGCCGCGGGGAACGGGCGCGCGGCCCCGGGGACGAAGCTCAGGGAATGTCCCTGCAGAGTGTGGTAGAAGGGAAGGGCCAGCAACAGCTCGGCTAGCTGGGACATCAGGCCCAGGCTAGCGGGTGTCCGGCCCAGTGACCGGAGCTGCATCTCGATGGTAGCCTCCAAGTGCTGGGCAGCTAGCCCGACAGGACGAGCCAAGAGAAGCGTCTCCCCGGAGCCGGGGAAGCCGAGGCGCGGAGCCGCACCACGAGAAGGGCACGGCTGTAAATCGCCGCACAACTGCTGCAGGGAGAGGGAGCCGGCCGAGGGGCCGGAGCGGAGCAGCCGCACGGCCGCCTGCAGGTGGCGGGCGCAGTCCCGGGCCCGCAGGAGCTGCTCTCGCTCGCGGTGCAGACGGAGCAAGGTGGCCCGGAGCCGCTGAAGAGCGAAGGGCATCGGGCCGCTTGCAGACGCGGGAGCCCACGGCTGTCTGCTGGAGTCCGGGCACGGGACGCTCACCGCAGCCAGTAGCCCTAGCCCTCCGCGCCTCCCCTCGCCCCGCTCCTCCCCAGCGCCCACGGGCTGCGCCCACGATGAGGGTACGTTAGCGAGTGGAGGCAGAGGGCCACTAGAGCGGGACGTCCAGGCCATTTGCAACGGCGAGTCCCAAACGAACCTAACGCTCGCCGCCTCCCCGCTTCCCGCCGCACTCCACCAGCAAGCCGCCGGAAGTATCGTGGCCTCACTGGGGCTCCGTAGCCGCGACCTCTGCCCCTAACAAAGATGGCCGCCCATTTTCTCTTTCCCGGCCCTTTACGACTATCAAATTCTAGTTAGACTTTCCTGTCACCGTTGACGGGAGGTGGCGCTGATGTTAAACGCTATAGGGAGTGTCAAGCTAGGTGTGCTGGTGTGACCTGACAGCAGGAGACCAATGGCCCCGCCATCCCTGGCTTCCTAACGTACCGCCTTCCTACGTTCTGCCCTCTGGGGGCCCTGCAGCGGTCTACTACAGAAAGACCTCACTTTGTTTTTGCTTTGATCATTGTCTTCACGTTCATTTGTGCGCATGCTGTTGTTGTTCAGTTCTCTCTGAATCTCACTATGTATGTACTTAGCTATCCTGAAATTCTCATGTAGACCAGGCAGGTCTCGAACTCACAGTTGTCAGCCTGCCTCCGCTTCCTTGCTGAAGTTAAGAGTGTGTATGTGTGTCACCACAGCCAGTCTTTATGTTTTCTTTCAGTCATCTCTGAGGGTTTTGGGAAACAGCTGGCTCAGGCCCTACTCATAAAGATCTTAGGCAAAGGAACAGCAAGGGGTCCTCGGGCTGCTGCCGCTGCAATGCTCTAAGCAGGCAAAATTGAGCATTTGAGGGTCTCCCGTTTGAGGTCGAGACAGTAGTTACAAGTGCCTTTGGAAAAATATTGTGGACAGAGGACAAGGCCCTACAGAAAGGAAAAGAGAATATTATTACTGCCCAGCGCTAAGAGATTGAGACAGGAGGGTTGTCTAGAGGCGGTCGACAATTGGCTAGCATAGTTTCAGTCAGTGTGAGACCCAGTCTCTGAGAGTGGCTTAAAAGGTTGCGGGTAGGGGGTTAGATTCCTGAAGTAGTTGGTACAGTTACTGAGGGAGAGAGAAGGATCAGATATGGGATCACTGAAAGACTAAATAAATATACAGCTATTTTCCTGGTCATTCACTTCTAGAATCTCAGAAACAACAAGTCCTCAGGCTAAAGATCCAGGTTATGAAGGGACTCTGGCTAACTTGCATGTGGGCACGGTTCTGGCAAAACCATTCCCTCTTCTTCCATTCCTTCTGCCTTGCTAAACAAAACAAAATAAAACCAAAAAACATTAAGTTACATTTCTAAAGCTAACCAACTAGGTCTATTCCCTCATTTGGCCACTTCGTCCTTCTGAGGTTGACTACCAAGGTCTTTCTATCCAAGTATTGAAGTCCCGCAATCAAAAAGCCCCCTTTAGTTTACCTAATTAGCATACCCAATCAAAATTAAACACCTCATCCTAACCCAGGTTCCCTCCTTTACTGTCATAACTCCAATCGTCTATGGACCGCATCTGTCTCCTCTCCATCCAGAGGTAGTCCTTTGTCCTCCAGGATAAATGTCCTTGCCCCTTTTGTCTCCTCTCCTTTGTTCCCTTCCTCTTTCCTTTGGTCCTCTATTTCCTGTCTTTGTCCCTTATTACCTGCCCTTTGTCACTCTAGGGCAAATAAATTTCTTTTTTGCTGAGAACTTGGTCTGGAGCAGGGGGCAGGGGTGGGTGGTCCTGAGCTAATACCGATCACTTTCAGGTCACATAAAAATTGGCCCCAGTCGCAGATTCATGAGTCCTGCCTCCAAAGTCAAGAAGTCTCAAAATTAACTAACTAGTTGAAGCTGAAGAGGTGCTTCAGCCTAACTGCTCATGTAGAGGACCCCTGTTCAGTTGGCTTGAAACAGCCAGTAACTCCAGTTCCTGGGGGCTCTGACATCTTTGGTCTCTGGAGGCACCTTCACATGCTTGCACATGCCCACACAAAGATACATATAATTTTAAAATAGAAGAAAATATTTAAATTTGGTTGGGTTTTTGGTTCATAACAAAATTCTGTTTGCTTAATAAAAAAAAATCTTGAGAATTCTTCTACAGTCCTCCTTTTATTTCAGACATGTAGTCATCCACTAGAATGTTTTGTTTTGTTCTGAGGGGGTTGGTGAGATGATTCAGCCAATAAGGGCACTCGCTTCCAAGACTGACAACTCAAGTTTGATCTCTGGACCTCACAAGGTGAAAGGAGAAACACACACACACACACACACACGCACACACCAATAATAATGAATAAAATAAAAATCCTTCTTTTCAATGAATTAGCAGTTATCTAGTGGAGGCACCATCTACACATAACACAGCCTGTCACATATGAGACGTATAAACAGGGAGTATGGTGGAATTAAGAGGTTTCTCTCTCTCTCTCTTTTTTTTTTTTTTTTTTTTTTAGAAAAAAGAGTGATTAAAGATAGCCTTTGTGCGGTGACATTTAAGCTAAGACCTAAAAGAGACAAGAGAGCCCAACCCATTTGTCTGGGAAAGCACATTCCAGGTAGAAGACATAAGACATGTGAAGCCACAGTAGTATTGAACTGTCTCAAGACAAGCTCTGGACAATGTGTGAAACAGGTTGGCCTTCATTCAGAGGGGGCTGCCACTACCAAGGGGACATTAGGCAAAAGAAGCCTTAATGTACAACAGGAAAAGAAGGTGGGCTCACAGCATTTCTAGAAAGACTTAAGAGCAAGATGAAAAAAAAAATGAGATTAAACATAAAAGTGCCTTTGGGGTAAGGGATGCTAAATTTACACTTTGTAACTAACCACTAAGCAGACAGACTGGGGAAAACAGAGAAAAGATGGAGGACTAGAAAGGCAGGAATGTAGTTCTTCAGAGCCTGCAAAAGGTCTGTGTAAGAAGGGTCAAGGAGAAACTTAAGCAGAAAGCTTAGATACTGTTGACAACCATAGATCAGATTAATGAGGGTAGGCAAGGCTCCAGGAAGCCAAGGTCCAAATCACCAAACAGAGGCCTCAAAGGAAATCAGACAGAAGAGAGGCTCCGGGGAGGAGGAAGGAATCCAGTGTTATGAGTGGAGGGGCCATTCCAAGAGGCAATGTCCTGGTTTAGAAAGAAAAAAAAAAGAAAGAATGCCCTCCTCCTGATGAGGATTAGGAGACATTAACGAATGCCTCATCTAACATTGCAGTTACAAAGCTAACGTCCGAGACTGTTGGCTCCGTGTGCTTTCCTTTCTGCCATTTCTTGTTTGCAAGGCCGTTTTCCTTAACATCAAGGTAATTTTGCCAATATGTCAAGGCTCTTGGTAAAATATAAACTTTTTTTTTTTGTAACCAGAGAGAAAGAAAAGCTGTCAAAGCCTGAGCCAAGAGAAGGCTCGCCTAAGACTTGCGATGAAAAAGGCTGGCGGCTAAAGCAGGTGTACAGGCAATCTTACTTTGTTACACGGTGCCAAGTCTGTTATCTGGAGGAATGAAATAAGAAAGAAGCAGTAAATGAGTATGGGAGAACTGTCGGCAGTGACTCCAGTATAAGATCATATTTTTTAAAAAAGGACAAAAAAGAAAGGGGCATATGGTAGATGAGGATGGGATTTGTATGATTTTTAAAAAAAGATTTTGTTCTAAGAATGAAAAACAATGCAGCCAAACAATGAAAGACTAAAGCCCTCTTATGCTCTTGCCTCTCTCTTGCTTCTTGCCCCTTACTCCCAATTCCCTCCCCCCTTCTCTCAACATGGCCATGGCTGGTCCCCATTTTTCTACTCTCTCCTTCTCTCTGCCTTTCTGTGCGTCTGCTATCTGCTACCCTCTTACTCCCCTCCCCATGCCCTGAATAAACTCTATTCTATACTAAAAAGAAAGGAAGGAAGGAAGGAAGGAAGGAAGGAAGGAAGGAAGGAAGGAAGGAAAAAAGAAAGAAAGAAAGAAAGAAAGAAAGAAAGAAAGAAAGAAAGAAAGAAAGAAAGAAAGAAAGAAAGACTAAATCCAAACCACATGGGGGTCTGAGTAAACCTGTATAAGAATAGAATATAAAGATGATACATATGTTTGAAGATTAAAGTTTATTAAACCTTATAAGATTAGATTGGCGAGATGGCTCAGCCATTAAAAGCACTTGCTATCCTTATAGAGGACCTGGGATTGGTTCCTAGCACCCACATGGTGGCTCACAACCATCCACAACTCTGCTTTCAGGGGATCAGAAGCCCTCGTCTGACCTCAACAGACATGAAGCATGAATATGTTGCACCCACATACATGCAAGAAAACACTTAAACACAAAATAAAATAAGTAAATCTTTAAAAATCCCCAAGGTTATACTGGTCAACTTGTGATATTTGCAAACCTTAGCTTAAAAGAACAAAAATGTCTGTCTAATCAAGATAACTATTTTACATTTTTTTGCTGTGTTAGACTTTAACCTATTGGAGAAACTGAGTCACAGCAGTACAACAGTTTTATGTAAAAGTGTTTGGGTTGTTTAAAATTATCTAAGCTTAGCTTGGGGGGCAGTGTGTGGCACATGCCTTTAAGTACACTGTAGCTGTCTTCAGACACTCCAGAAGAGGGCGCCAGATCTTGTTATGGATGGTTATGAGCCACCATGTGGTTGCTGGGATTTGAACTCCGGACCTTCGGAAGAGCATTCAGGTGCTCTTACCCACTGAGCCATCTCACCAGCCCGGCACATGCCTTTAAAGGCAGGTGTGAGTTTGAGGCTAGCTAGCCTGGTCTACAGAGCTTGCTGCAGAACGCTAAGGACACACACACACACACACAGGCACATGCCTTTAAAGGCAGGTGTGAGTTTGAGGCTAGCTAGCCTGGTCTACAGAGCTTGCTGCAGAACGCTAAGGACACACACACACACACACACACACACACACACACACACACACAGTTGTTAAATCTGTCTTAAGCATTACCTAAATGTGACATGGAGTTAAAATGACAAGAATAGTAAAGCTGTCCTTCTGGGTGTTCAACAAGTCTTGGGAACCTACACAGGAAGGCTAAGAATCTAAGAAGACGTTTTTGTAAGATTTGACCCTTGACCACCAGGGTCAGCTAGGACCCTGTGGACAACGGGAACCCATTCATTCTCTTGCTTAGAGAGGCCATGGAGTCTTCAGAGAACAAGATCGTAACCAGAGTACATCCTACGAGAGGAAAAGTCACCGAGAACCTCAGACTATGTCCGATCCAATGCAAAGTTTATAATTGTATTAGGGTCTATACCATTGCTAAACATGTGTGTGTGTGGGATGTGTAGCTTACTAAGGGAGCCCACCCGGAAACCCACCTGATTCATTAGGCTTCTCCCTTCCCTGGCACATTTAAGGAGTAGGTACTGCTGAGAGTCATTCTTTGCCAAGTTGAGCTGCACAGAAGGGTAGGAACTAGATGAGCTCACTGTGAAGAGCGCTCTCCAACCTGCTGAGCTGCCTGAAGGCTGTGCAGTGAGCTCAGGTTTCCCAGCCTTTGTGAGCTGTCACCCATGCTGGGGTGGGCCTTGCTGATACAGCTGTCTGGGTCACCTCTGCTCCTGTAAATAATCCCAATAAGACTCACTGGTGCACTAAGTTCTACTTTGGTGGTATCTTTACTTTGGTCTACTGTGGTCTGCCTGGGGTTACAGTTGTTTATATCTCCCAGGGAACAGGCTCACACAACAAAGTCCTGTATTTCCACCCATTTCCCCTACCCAATCTGTACCATTCAAGACTGCCTTTTAGGGTTTGCCTTTCCATGTCCTCTCTTTTGTTTTCATTTTTTGAGACAGGGTCACTATGTAGCTTTCGCTGACCTGGGACTCGCTATGTAGACTAGACTGACTCCCAGTGCACGGGAGTCGGCCTGTGTGATGGTGTTAAGGCGTTATTAAAGGCGTATGTATACCTCTGTGCCCAGCTTGCCTTCCTCTCTTGTTCTCTTGTATTCTCTGTTCCCCTTTTCTGTGCCTGTTACCTGCCCTGCGTTCTCCAGGAAGCCAGCCTTCCGTCTGCCACGCTGGTGGCAAGGAGCAATGTTGCAACAGAAAACTGAAAAGAAATGACCCAAGAAGGTGGCTGCAGAACATATGTGTTGGGGGAGGGGTGTTCAGAAGGATGTGGGAGGAGCTCTGTGGGGCTCAGTGTGGCCTGTAGGAGGGCCCCTACAATGTGGTCCCCAAGTGCTTGGTTATGCCCTGCTTCTCCTTATTGTGGGGCCTCTGGCTGCTGGCACTCCTGTCTGATTTTCATCCATCAGGTGAGGACAGTGGGGCTGGAGAGATGGCTCAGCAGGTAGGGTGCTTGCTTCTCAGTTCCAGAGTTCAGATCCCAGCAATCACTAACACACTGGGAGTAAATAGTTATTGCAGGTGGCAAAAACACCTGTAATGTCAGCTCTGAGGGAGCTGAAGCCTTCTCTGGCCACTGTGCTCCAGGGTATGTGAGGCACTCACATATGTGCACATACACATAGGTAAAATAAATCTTTTTAAATGGTATATTACATTTATTTGTTCATCTGTTTACTTATGTGTGTGTGCATGCATGCCATAGCATGTGTGGATAGGTAAAGAACAATTTGCAGGAATCAGTTTCCCCTTCTACCAGGTGGGTCCTGGGAAGGTGAGCAGGTTGGACATGGAGTCCCTTATCCACTGAACCATGAGGACCTATGTATGTGTGTCTGTGTCTGGCGATGTGGGAGGGACATGTCATAATTCAGCCATGTGTCTCCCCAGTGAATTTTTTAAATGAGGATTTGGAGCTCAGTAGTTCAGAATGATTGCTGCTCTTACTGAGGCCCTGGTTTGATTCCCAGCACACGGGGCAGCTCACAACTGTTCACACCTCCAGGTCCAAAGGATACAGCGCCATCTTCTGGTCTCTGTAGACACTGTATTCTCTTGTGCACATACACATAGACACATACATAGAATTAAAAGTAAAATAAGCCAGGTGGTGGTGGGATACATTTTTTATCTCAGCACTCTGGAGGCCCTGGCAGGCAGATTTTTGAGTTCAAAGCCAGCCTGGTTTACAGAGAGTTCCAGGATAGCCAGGGTAATACAGAGAAACCTCTCTCAAAAAAACGGAATGAATGAATGACCTCTGTGATTTTTAGGCTAACTTGGTCTAAAAAGTAAATTTCAGGAGAGTCAGGACTATGTAGAGAGACTCTGTCTCAAAAAAAAAAAAAAAGGTAACTGAATCTTTTAAAAAATTTCAAGTAAGGATATGGACAAACCTTACATCATAGAGTCTTAGGGAGTGGATGAGGTAGTGGAAGGCAAACATGGCTGTCATGCTTGCTCTGTGTGGTGAAGTATGACCAACCTCAGCCTCATTGTCACTGCAGTGCCACAAGAATGAAATCAGGCTGGAGAGATGGTTCAGTGGGTCGATACATTTGCCACCAAGCCTGACAACCTGAGTTTGATCCCTGGGACCTGCACAGCAGAATTCTGACCCCTACACATGTTACCCCACCCCAAATACAGACACAGATACACATAGATGCTCATTATATCACGCTGGCTGGCCTTGAACTCACAATGTAGATCAGGCCAGAATCTAACCTTGTCTTTTGAGTGCTGAGACTAAAGGCATGTACTACTGTGCCCAGCACAATACAAATACTTTTTACTTTATTTTGTTTTTAAGAAAGGATCTCACTATGTAGCTCTGGCTGTCTTGGAACTCACTATGTAGCCCAGGCTAGCCTTAAACTCACAAAGATTTGCCCGCTTCTTTCTCCTAAATGCTAGGACTATACCCAGCCAAAATGCTTTTTAAAAAATGTTCACTTTCCTCTTTTGTTGTATGCACATGTATGTCTGTATACCAGGTGTATATGTGGTGCTTGAGGAATCCAGAACAGGGCATGGGATCTATCGCCTGGAACTGAAGTTACAGATGGTTGGGAGCCACCATGTGGGTGCTGGGAATCAAAGACAGGTTCTCTGCAATGGCAGCCAGTGCTCTTAATCACTGAGCCATCTCTCCAGCCTCTAATGATTTTTTTTTCTTGAAAAGGATGGAGAGAGAGAGAGAGAGAGAGAGAGAGAGAGAGAGAGAGAGCGCCACATCTCCTGAGGGCATCAAAGGAAAGTGAAGGTTTGGAGTGCTCTAAGGCTCACAGCAGACTTTGAGACTATACCAGAGTCAGAGAGGGGACAGTGGAGTTTGTAGCCCTAGGGGACTCATTGCCTAGGAGACACATTGATCAGCTAGAGCTCCGTTCTCAGGAGCAGGGTCCCACTGATGGATAATGCTTGATGGATATGGACCCTCCCTCATCCGAATCCCTGCCCCATTTATTGTAGCTACAACCTTCAGTTCTGTAACCTCTAGCCCTGGTTACATTTCCTGTCTCTGTTACTGTGCACTCTCATGTGTTCACTGGTCAAGTCTCCACCTCTTCCCACTGCCTGAAGATTTTTCAAGGGTTTGCACTTGGGAAGTCCCTTCTTAGATCTTGCCTGGAGCCAGTGGAACTAACACAGCATGATGCAGACCCTTGCACTGATGATACCCTGGCCACCATCTCTGCCCAGAGATGGACATTGTAACTAGCTCCTCCCTCTTCCCTCCCTCCACTCCCCTCCATCTCTGGGAGGACAGCCAGCTCTCTGTCACTGAGCTAAGTCTCCAACTGCTTCCTTCCTTTCTGTGACTATTGACACATCTTTTATATAGACCATAGACAGAATTTTAATTGTTTATGATTTAGGTCCTTAAAAGTGCTGAGCCGGAGCCAGTCAGCCTTGGTTAGCTGGGGCCCTGAGGCAGGTCTCTCTGAGCTCGGTCCCTTCATTTGCACAACAGAGGCAACCCCTGCCTTATAGACTGAAGAAGGAAGAGAACAAACACACCCATCGAGGTTGCTAAATAAATAGATTTTGCCTGCACCTCTCCTGAGTATTTGTGACTCTTAGATAGAAAGGGAGGTGTGAGCGCATTGCTTTTTAAACTAATGAAGCCCAGAATTCCTGGGCCTGTGGATCTCCAAGTGTGGAGACCAGTACCATCAGCATCACCTGGAAACTGGTGGATGCAAACACTTGGGCACCAGGGCAGAAATTTTAATCAGCTAAAACACACTGACTTCTCAGCAATTTGTGTTCAGTAAGACTTCAGGAAATCCCTGTGCATGTGTGCAGGTATGAGCACTCGTGTGTGTGTGTGTGTGTGTGTGTGTGTGTGTGTGTGTGTGTGTGTGTGTGCGCGCGTGCATGCGCGCGCGCATGTGTGTGTTATACACATGTGAGAAGGATGTGTTTGCACCCATAGACACACTTATGGGAGCCAGAAGAGTTCACATCTCTTTCTTTAATGCTTCACACTTTTTAAAGGTTATATGGAACTTGATGTGTAAACCAGATTGGCCTCAGAGATCCGCTTATCCCTGGCCCCCAAGAGCTGTGCTCAAAGGCTTGCCCAGCACACTGCCTTCTCTTTACTTTCTTTACATTTTTTTCTTTTCTCTTCTTTTCTTTTTTCTCTTCCTTCCTCCCTTTTCCCTCCCTCCCCTCCCCCTTTTTCTCTTCTTCCTCATCCTCTTCCTCCTCCTTCTAAGATCTTATTATGTACCCTGGTTGGCCTAGAATTCTCTATGTAGATCAGGTTGGCTTCACGTCTGCCTCTGCCTCCCAAGAGCTGGGATTGAAGGCGTGTGCCCCTCTGCCCACCACCCTGTCCAGTTCATCATGTTATTTTTTTTGAGACAGGGTCTCACATTGAACCCAGATCTTGCTATCTTGGCTAGGCTGGCTCAGCGGTGAGCTTCCGGGATCTGCTTGCCTCTGCCCGTGAAGTTGGGGTTACAGACATGTGCAGCCACACACAACTTAACATGAGTGCTGGGGATTAGAACTCAGATCCTGTTGCTTTCACACAGACTGCTCTTACCCACAGAACTGTCTTCTTGGTCTACATTGCACATTTTTCTAGGGTTGCCAGAGTGGACATCCATCCGGAGCCCACCTTAGTGTGTTTATTTGTTTTGGACGAAGTCTCCTTTAGCCTGGAATGGTTCAAACTCACTATGTAGCCAAAGACGGCCTAGAAACTGTGCTTTTCCTGCTTCTACATGGTAAGTCCTGAGCGTCAAGCCTCTACCACCACATCTGACTTACCCTAGCTCTCTGCCACCTGGGCTACATGCCAAGGCCCATTTATTTGGCTTGGTTTTAGTTTGTATTTTTGAGACAGGGTCACACTCGCACCGCTGACTGCCATCTCTCTCCGAGATGGACATTACAACTAGCTTCTCTCTCCCCACTCCCTCCCCTCTCCTCCACTGCTGGGAACAGAGTAATATAGACCTGAGGGTTTTATCTAGCACAGACAGGGAAGGGGCTGGGATGAGGGAGGGTACGCATCCATCAAGCTAAAGGGTACAACTTGAGCCTTATCCAGCATGTGTTATATATATAGTTCAGCCTGGCCTTGAACTCATAATTCTCCTGTCTTAGAATCCCAATTAATCAGATTACAGGCTCACACCATCACATTTTCCTTCTGGTTGCAGATTTGTTATCTAAGGCTGGAGTGTAAGGGGAGGTGGTACCAGTTGGACAAGACCTTAGGGAACACCGGAAGAAAGGAGTTTATGGCTCAGTACCAGCTAACAAGACTCTGTTGCCTAAAATGATTTGTCCTGAAACTGTTGGGGGGATGGGCTGGCAGATTTAGTTTAAGGGGCATTTATTTGTTTATGGTTTTATTGAGACAGGATTTCTTTGTGTAATAGAGCCCTGGCTCTCCTGGACTCGATTTGTAGACCAGTCTGGCCTTAAATTCAGAGATATCAGCCTGCCTCTGCCTCCTGAGTGCTAGGATTAAAGGCATGGTATCCACGCCCAGCAGCTCAGGGATAATTCCTCCATAGTAACTCCTTAAGAACTGTTCACCCAGCATTCTTGGTTCGTGGTGGTTGGTAAGTCAAGCCGAGTGCTTCAGGGGCCCTGCTAGAACTCCTCCTGGTCTCTCAAAGAGTGCCTCCTTTCACTGTGGGGTATTTTAGCCTTCAGCTATGTCCAGCTTGTTTTCTTGCCCCGTGGTGGGGACTAAACCCTGTCCATTTAGCTAAATCTCCAGTTCCACGAACAACCTTTTTACATTGTGAAATGGCACTGCTGAAATCAAAATACCAGCTAAGGAGATAGGGAGGTCAGTCAGTAGTCTGAGGATCTGCATATGAGGCCTGGCTTAATGCAGTGTCATCCTATTGCTGAGGAGGCAGAAATTTGGAATCCTGGGACTCACTGGTCAGCCAGCCCATTGAAGCAGTGACCTATAGGTTCAGTAAAAGATGTCGCCTCAGGTGAAAACTAAGGTGAAGGACTGGAGAGGTGGCTCAGACACACTGCTTCTGATGAGGACTCACGTTCAGTGCTTAGCACCCACAGCGGACAGCCCACAACTGCCTGTGCGTGACTCCAGCTTCAGGGCTACCAGCATTCCTGGCCTCCTTCGCACTCGCGTGCACATACCCCTACACAGACAGACAGACAGACAGACAGACAGACAGACATACATGCACTCACCTATAATTAAGAATAAAATAAACCTTTAAAAAAATAAAGGGAGCTGAGTATGGCAGCACATGCAGAGACAGGCAGGTCTCAGAGTTCAAGGCCAGTCTGCTCAACAAAGTAGGTGTCAGGTCAGCTAGAACTGCAAAGTGAGACTCCATCTCAATAAAATAAGGTAAGGTAGAGAGCAATTGAGAAAGACAACTGCTATCAACCTCTGGCCTCCGTGTGGACTCACACACACACAAACACCCACTGGCACACACATATACAAAATATACTCACAGCCATATATACATGAAAAACAGCACCCACCCACCCCCGAGAAAACTCTTACAATGTTTTCATTGAATTTACCATTTTGCATTGGGACACATTCATAGCTATTCTTACAGTGGCTTTGGACATACCTTTTTTTTTTTTTTTAAGATGTATTATATATCTGAGTACACTGTCACTGTCTTCAGACACACTAGAAGAGGGCATCAGAACCCACTGCAGATAGTTGTGAGCCACCATGCGGTTGCTGGGAATTGGACTCAGGAGCTTTGGAAGAGCAGTCAGTGTTCTTAACCTCTGAGCCATCTCTCTAGCCCTTGGACATACTTTTAAATAATGTTTTCTCTCTAGGACTTCTTAGCATCTCACGAAGTTGAATAGAAGATTTATTTAGTCCCATCACTCGGGAGGCAGAGGCAGGCAGATTTCTGAGTTCAAGGCCAGCCTGGTCTACAAAGTGAGTTCCAGGACAGCCAGGGCCATACAGAGAAACCCTGTCTTGAAAAACCAAAAAAAAAAAAAAAGATTTATATAGTTATTATTTATACAGTATTCTGCCTGCAAGTATGCCTGCACACAGAAGAAAGCACCAGACCCTGTTGTAGGTTGTTAAATCATTGTGGTTGCTGGGAATTGAACCCAGAACCTTTAGAAGAACAGATAGTGCTCTTAACCTCTGCACCATCTCTCCAGCCCCACAAAAGGGTTAAATACTCTGGCCCTTGCTTGCTGTACACCAACTACTTCTAAAGGACAGGACTCTGTTTCAGAAACTCAAGTTCAGGGTCATCGCAACAGGAGATGATGACAAAGGAGGTGACTAAGTTTATAGGGGGTCAATCTTATAGTTTCAGTCAGTATGAGTACCATATGGATTCCTTCTGTGACCACCCAACACCTCTCCCAGTCTAGCTATGGATTCTCTGCTGTGACCCTCTGCAGTGGCCGGAGATCTCTGCCAGTCTCTCTCAGAGCACCATGTAAGCCTGCCCTAAGCTGTGTTCTGCTTGGCCTCCATAAAGCCCTGATGACAACGCCTGGTTTACAGTACAGTGCCCGCCCAGATTCCCTCCTTGGTCCTCTTGCCCCTCTCCCTAGAAATCGTTTGCTTTTTAGCCACCTCTATAGGACCAGTACCTGAGAGAGCTGGAAGCATGCGTGTTTGGTTTGCGCCAGAAAAAAAAAAAAAAAAAAAGCAAGCAAACAAACAAATGTCAGGGCTAGAGATGTGATTCCACACATAAGAGCAGAGGACCTGGGTTGAGCTTCCAGCTGATGCAGGCACATGGGGTGGCTCACAATTGATTATAACTCCAGTTCCAAGTGATCCAGCACCCTCTTCTGGAAATGTGGGTACCAAGCAACCAAGCACACACCTTTAGTCCTATCAGGGGGTAGAGGTGGGAAGATCTCTGAATTCCCGGTCACCCTGGTCTACAAAGTGAGTTGTGTGACAGCCAAGGTTACACAGAGAAACCCTCTCTCAAAAAAACAAAGCAAGCAAACAAAAAAAGCTTGTGTGAGCTACAAGGGCAGTGTCCTGACACCAGACTGAAAATCCATTCAGTTGGCCTGGTCCACTGGTCAATTCACACAAAGGACTCAGATCTCGTGTGAAGACACCGGAATCACACCCTCCTTCCAGTCTCATTTATTCTCCCCTGAGTCTCCTCTCCTAGGCCCTCCACTCGCTGTCTGAGGTCCTAGCTGTATGGTGGTCTTTTAGAGACTAACAGGGTGGGCCTCTGGCCCCTCGGTGTTCCCTGTCCCTCTCCAATCAGTGCTTTTGCAGGAGGAGAGTGGTTAATGGCCAGCAAAAAGGAAGGTCAACGCTGAAGGTCAGAAATGTCAGCAGTGGGGCCAGGTTAGGATGCTCTGGTGACAGTCACAGCTACTCTGACCCCCTCTCTCTCTCTCCGGTCCCACTTCAGGTCCCCACACCTGGGCAGAGGTAGAAGTGAGTAGTGCTCTCTCTCTCTCTCTCTCTCTCTCTCTCTCTCTCTCTCTCTCTCTCTCTCTCTCT
>NC_034591.1:100132411-100134116 GCF_900095145.1 Mus pahari | reverse complement strand
GGGTGTCACAGTGTCTCATCATAGAGGTTTGTTTGCTTGTTTGTTTGTTTATTGTGGTGTGTGTGTGTGTGTGTGTGTGTGTGTGTGTGTGTGTGATATAGCTGTGATATAGCTCAGGCTGACTTAGAACTCTTGATTCTCCTGCCCCCACCCCACCTTCCAAGTGCTGGGATCATAGGTGTGCATCCGCACTAAGCTTACTGTGGCTCTCTTGATGCAGGAAACCTAGTAAAGTTTAATTAAGAGTAGAGGAAGGATCACATTATCATATAGGGGCCAACCTAAAGGCTAGTACTGAGGTCTCCAAGGCTGCAGGCCTTGGGAACAAAGGTAGCCAGTAGGGGGTAGTGGCCGGAAGCCACCACTAGAATCCTGCCCACTTCCTCTCCATCCAGAGTCTCCAGAGGTGAAAGACAAGCCAGGTCTCTGAGGAGTGGCTGATGCCTGTGTTTAAATCCTGACCTCAAACGTCTTTTGAAAAATAAGCATAGCCAGACACGTACCTTTTAGGGTTGCTACTTGGGCTAAAAGAAGCAGCACGTTTTAAAGGAGCCGCAAAGCAACAGAACAGAATTTCCCAGTGAGTAGCGGCTTGTCTTGGTTTGGGCTGCGGGCATTCCGGATTGAGGCTTCTTGCAGCAGCAGAGTGGCAGCTTTATTCTTTAACGAGTAAGAAAAGTAGGAGTGTGGAGTAAGGGACAGAACAGAGCTAAATGGGTGTCTACCCTCCACCCGGGAACCCAGACAAGGCCTCTAGCAGGGGTCCAGGGCCCTAGAATCCAGGGCTGGCAGCAGCTTCACTTTCAATCGTCCACCTGTATCTCTTCATCTGATAAATTGGGCTCAGAATCGGGCCCTGAAGGGCCAGGGTCAGGGCTTAAAGTGCTGTCTGGCAGTGCTGGGTAGCACAGGACTCCCGGGGACAACCCGCATAGGGAGGCCACGTCCGCGCGCATCTCCTCCACATCCCGCTTGAGCTTGGCGCGACGGTTCTGGAACCAAGTGACCACTTGCGCATTAGCTAGGCCCAGTCGCGCAGCCAGTCCGTCGCGCTCTGACGGTGCCAAGTACTTCTGGAAGATGAATCGCCGCTCCAGCTCCAGCACCTGCTGTGCAGTGAACGCTGTACGAGACTTGCGGCGTCTCCGGACACCAGCGCCAGACCCCGGCGGTAGCGCCTCCGGGGCTGCTCTGCCTGCCAGGATGGGACACGGAAATGTCAGTCTCTAGCTTTGGAGGACTGAGGTCTGGGTGGAAAAACTTAGGGTCGCCGAGCTCAAGCAGGTAGGGGGAGGGGGTGGGCCAGCACCATGATCCTTATACACCGGGTCAGGACCCGAAGTGCAGCAGGCCTGTGGGAGTGCTGGCGACAGAGAGATGAGGTTGCTCTAATGGGTAGAGGGTGGGTGGGACTGACAAGAGATCTGGTACGTCAAGACAGTTTGGAGAAGGTCTTCTGACGCATTTTGGAGCTTCAGGCTGTGTGTGATAGTAGGTTAGAGGCCAAATTGAGGTCGGTTGACCCATCTGGCTGTATAAAGTCAACACCAGCTCTCTTTCCAGGAGCCCAAAAGGGAAGGAAGGCGGAAGGTAGTTCCTGTACCCAATAGTGCTGTAAGGATCTTCTTCTACAGGGCTCAAGGAAGAAGTGACCGGCTGGGGCTGGGGCTGGGACTGGGGCTGGGGCTGGGGCTGGGGCTGGGGC
>NC_034591.1:100126893-100131980 GCF_900095145.1 Mus pahari | reverse complement strand
ACACACACACACACACACACACACACACAGAGCTCAAGTCTGCGACCTCGCTGGCGTGTACCTTCAGAAGGCTGTGGAGCTCGCGGGGAATGGCCCAAGAAAGTTTTACTTGCTAGCTCCTCCAGCGCACACAGTGGTGACGCGGGATCAGGGCCGGCCTCGGGAAGCTGCGGTGCAGAAGGTGCTCCGGGTACCATGCTCGGACCTAGGATGTCTGCGATGCTAAAGGGTGTCCTGCGCTGATGTCCAGAGCTCATGGCAAGCGGGGTTGTAGCGATCCCGCCTCCCGTTGCGCTTGGCTACACGACCTCCTAGGCCCCCAGCGCTCAGCTTCCGATCTGGGCCCCCTGCCTCGGACCCGCCCCCTAGAGCTCAGTTGAAGCCCCATGTCCCCTCCTTCTGCACCCCCACCTCCCTCCAAGGGCCTCAGTGAATCCGGAGCCCATCGGTATACTGGCAGCCTTATTTCTTCTATAGAGTAGAAAGAAGCCGATGGCTTCTGACTTTAAGGTGCACATTCAAACTGGGTGTCCTCCCCTGGATTGCATGCTGCTTGGCTCCCTACTTAAACTCTGGCTCATAAATTCTAGGGCAATAAAGTTGCTTTCCCTGGCCTCAAGGGCTGGGGATTTGCAGGGTTCTGAGAAGCAGGATCAGGGCTGATTGTGTTAGGGACTCAGTATCCTAACTTTGCCTTATCTTTCCCACCCAACCCTGGGAAAAGGTCTTAAAGAGAAGTTGGTGGCTGGAGATGGTTGGTGTAGTGTGGGGGTCCAGGATGGAGAACCTGGCCTATTGGAATACCTGTATACCAATACAGGCCACACTGTAGCCTGGAGACTCCAGTAAGTTAAAATGCACCCGAAAAGATCTCACCCAAAGAGATCTGAGCTGGTACTACTTGCTCGGTGGGCTCCTGGCTAGTGAGGACCGGACTCCAGAGGACCTGCTCTTCTTACTGGCTTGCTATAGATCTGACTTTATCATTTTATTGTCCTTATAGCTCAGGTGTGATTCCCCTGTAGGGTCACTCTCCGGGAAAGGCTAATCAAAGGCTTGGCCTGGTCATTGCTTTTTGTATTCTCTGTCCCCTTCTCTGCCATGTTTATTTGTGTCTGGAGTAGCACTCCATGATCATCTTGAGCTGAAATAAGGCAGCGCTGGCTTAACAAAGCTGGGTCAGCAAGGTTTCTAGGATATCTTCCTCAGATGGCTGAAAGCTTTACAGCTTCCAGGAGTAAAGCTTCCTGGCTACTCCCAAAGGACAAGCCTCTTCATTGCCAGGGCAGTTGCAAATACAACCCAAAATTCATTTAAATAATAATAATAAGAAGAAGAATAAGAATAATAATATTACTTTGAGACAGGCTCTCACTGTCCTGGATCTTCTATGTAGACTAGGGTAGTCTCAATCGTATCTGGGACTAAAAGTGTGCCACCACACTTGGCTTTAACTTTAATTTATTTATGATTGAGCTAGGCTCTCACTATGTAGTCCAGGCTCTGCTCAAACTCAAAGTAATCTTCTTGGTTCAGACTTCGTGGAGTGAGCCACCGTGCAGAGCCAAAACGAGTATTCTATTTGTTGTGTTGTGTTTTGTTTTGTTGGGAGTGCAATGAAAACCAGAACAGTCTCTCCTAGGTTGTTCCCAATGTCACCTCTCCTACAGCCTCTGCATCTCCCACTACTACTCAATGACCTCTTGTCTACTCCTTGGGGCAAGTTAACTTAAGTGTTTGGGTGCTTCAAAAAAGTCTTAGGAGACCCTGGAAACCTGGGCCAAAAGCTCCTGACAATAGGACACTCCCCTTAGTAGAAGGGGTGTCCCCACCCTGCCCCTCAAGGGTTTCTTCTGGTGATACTCTCAGCCTTCAGGCACCTAGGTTCTCCTGGAGCCTGGGGGATGCTCTTGAAGCTCCAGGAGGCACTGCGGGGTCAGAGAACAGAGCCAGGCCTCAGTGGAAAGCTGAGCTGCCTCAGGACTTTGTCGATTAGTTATTAATGGGGGGGGGGGGGATAGGGAGGGCACTAGAGAGCCTCTCCTTCAAGCCTCAGCCCTCAGCCCAACCCTTGTGGTTTCACTTAATATGCAATTAAAGCAGATCCCAGGAGGCAGAGGGAACTGCCCTACCACATCCCGGTCCTGTCACCCAACAGACACTGCAACTTCTCCCCGTGTGTATCCATTACGTGGCTTTTATGTCCTTTTACCTCTGCTCTCAATTACTCCTGTGTGTGCGCGCACATGCATGCGGAATGAGGCTCTCCTGAGGGGCTCTGCCTTCTTTTCCTTCCACCTCTCCTGCCTACCTCCTTCCTTCAGGGGATGGGCTCCAGTAAGGGATGGAATGGTCCTCAGACACAAGTTTAGGGAAAGACAGAGATGTGGATAAGGTAAAAGGAAGATGCCCTAACACGAGACCTAGGACATACCAATACCCAGGGATTAGTCCAGACTATCTTGGGGCCACTAAGGGGGCTTCTCCTGGCTAAGCATTTGGAACATGAGCTGGGGAGAAACCGGATCCACAGAGGGGGACAAGGGGAGCGTGAGTGATTAATGAGGGATGTTAAGAGATTAAACGTGGGTTCTGGGCTTGAGGGGAGCACTCAGCTCTCTCATAGTTTTCCCTGTAGCAGAAGCTTCCTGGTGCCCAGTTGTTTTGCACCCACAGCTTCAGCACTCTACAGGTCTGCGTCCCTGCTCACCGCAGAGTGACAGAGGCGTCCTCTGCATCCAACACAGAGTGACAGACGTGTCCTCTGCATCCAACACGAGCAGAGCTGTAGAGCCGGCTGGAAAACCTCGGGGGCTTGGAAGACAGGGATGGAACAAAGCAAGGGATGGTCCACACCCCTTTCCTCTGATGCTGAGGCCTGGGACCCTGGCAGGCCTCACAGTGGGCAGCCCTGAGCGGCATATCTTAGGAATCCTAAGGGCACCAAGTTCCACTGGATTTTGCTCCCCTTCCCCAGAGGCATTGGCCTGATTTCCCAATATGAGATGTGAGTGACCTTGTGATCAGGGTGGAAAAGGGAAGGGAGTTTGCAGCTGCGCAGCACAGCTGGAGATGCACCAGAGCTGCTGCTGTCACTGTGCTGACAGGACTAAGGCTCTGACTACCCACTAGGTCCAGCCAGACCCAAACAAACCTTAGCCCCTTCAGCTGTCCTGAGCCTCAAAGCAAGGCCCATATACCTCCAAGAGTGGGTGCTCAGGCTCCTGAGCTAGGACCTCCTAGGCTTCAGGCACAGCTTAATTAAAACCACCACCACCACCTTTTTAGTTCGGGGTGGGAGGCAGGATGCAGGCTGCTGTCCTGCTGATTGATTGATTGAAAATTTTAAAATAGTTTTTGAAAATTTCATACTTTGTATTTGTATCATATTCAACCCCAAGTCCTCTGAGATATCTCTCTCTCTCTCTCTCTCTCTCTCTCTCTCTCTCTCTCTCTCTCTCTCTCTCTCACACACACACACACACACACACACATTATAATACACAGAATACCAGGGATGGACTCCCTGCAGTGCTGCACTTCTGCAGTGCTCCCATCACTCCTTAGGAAACTGGGGTGGCAAGCTTTAGATGCGGGAGTAGGGAGCCGCCACTGGGATGTTTAACCCAACATGCACAGCTGTTGAGGTCATCTCCTGGGAACAGCTCTGTTCTACATGGGGGAGGGGTCCTGGGAAAGGCGAGACGGACATCCTCCCCTCATAACACATACCCCAACTTTATAGGAACGGGCATGGAGACAGGGGAAGCTTTAGAGGTGCACCCCCCCATCTGTCTCCTACCTCAGGCTGGCTGAGAACTCTCCTGATTCAGTTTCCCTAGTGTTAATTTGATGGGAGTCACTTGGCCTGCCTTATCTGCGGCACTTTTGCCTTGGCCCTATAAGGAACTTGTTGGTTTCCAGACAACATAATGAATGCTGGAGAAGGTCCAGATGCAAGCTTAGGCTTTCTTGGCTCACGTGGCCTGCATGCAAAGCCAGCCTTCCAACCTCTGCTATGCCAGGACCCCCTTCAACTCCAGGAATGAGCCTGCAGTCACTGAGTTAGTTAGGCTTTACAACCGTGGCTCCTCCACACTCACAGGCTGAACAGCAGCCTGAGGCTTCCTTCAGAAAGCCCTGAGGGTGGCCTTGACTGCACACTCACAGGCTGACCAGCAGCCTGAGGCTTCCTTCAGAAAGCCCTGAGGGTGGCCTTGACTGCACACTCACAGGTTGAACAGCAGCCTGAGGCTCCCTTCAGAAAGCCCTGAGGGTGGCCTTGACTGCTCTTGTTCTGGCTTTTTTTCTCCTTCTCCTTTTTAAAAAAGAATTATTTTATGTGAGTTCACTGCAGCTGTCTTCAGACACACCAGAAGAGGGCATTGGATCACATTACATAAAGTTGTGAGCCATTATGTGATTCTGGGAACTGAACTCAGAACCTCTGGAAGAGCAGCCAGCACTGAGCCTTCTCTCTAGCCCTCATTTTTGGAGTGTGCGCCTTTGTGTAGTCCTGACTGTCTTTAGCTCTGTAGACAGGATGGCCTATTATTTTGGGGGGATACTTTCTGATTCTGCCAGATTGCTATCTATAGAATAAGGACACTGGATGGGATTATCATCAGAGCCCCGTGGGCTTTTACAGACAAGATATGCCCACACTTGGCCACACCCCTCTTCTGTGAAGCACCTTTTCCTCCTTAAAGCTCACCATGGCATCTCCCACCTGGGTTCCTTATGAGTCACACTGTGAACCCTGAGATTTTATTATTTACTGGAAAACTTGTTTTTAGATGTGGTGTGGCTCATCCCTAGCCCACACCTTTTCTCCAAGAGCTTTCTGCTTGAATACTGTAAACAAGATTAAATAAAGTCAACCATAAGAACAGAGCAAGCAACTAGTTGACAGGAAATGAATATAGGATTATTAAAGAAAAAAAAAAAAAAGAGCCAGGCATTGGTGGCCTACGCCTTTAATCTCAGTACTTGGGAGGCAGAGGCAGAAGGATTTCTGAGTTCGAGGCCAGTCTCTTCTACAGAGTGAGTTCCAAGACAGCCAGGGCTATACAGAGAAACCCTGTCTC
>NC_034591.1:100119698-100126732 GCF_900095145.1 Mus pahari | reverse complement strand
AAAAAAAAAAAAAAAAAAAAAAAAAAAAAAAAAACAAAAAAAAAACTACACAGAGAAACAAAAAAAAAAAAAAAAAAAGGGAATCGGGACATAGAAGGGAGGGGCATTCAGTCTAAGGAGGCTTTGAGGACGGGGCATTCCGTTGGCTGAGGAGGAGGAAGGTCAGCTGGGTGCTTTTTTAAGCAGGCAGGTTTTTCACACCCACATCTGGCTCCTAAGTCCTCATTGGTAAAATCTTACTATTGAGGTTTTGTTAAAGACAATAAATAGCTCCTCCTGACCACCTTTCCTCATCTTGGCCTCACTGACCCCCTCCCTAAGCTGACGCTGCTGTCCAGGCTCAGACCTGCCCTACTAGACCCCCTATTCGTGGGGGTCTTTCTTGTTTCTATTTTCCAGCTATGCAGAATGAAACTATCTGGATTTTTTCCTTAAATATTACTCTTCTTCCTCTTCAGTCCTATTGTGGCCACATGTCCTTTCTTGACATGAATCGTGACATCCACTGGGGCTGGCACCATCTACACTGCAGCATATGAAGACAGCAAGAGCTTCCACCTAGGTAGCATTCCTCACCAAAGGCCAGCTTTTGGCTCCCCGTGAGCCTCTATCCCTCTTCTTCAGCAAGTCATTGAGGGCGTTTGGGAGACAGGAGGCCCTTCTTCCTAGTGAGAGCTGGGAGACTCAAGAGGAGTTAGGACCCAGGCCAAAGCCCAAGTGTGCAGTGGGTAAGAAGGAAGATGAGCAGTGCTTTTTAAAAGCATTTATTTCAAAAAATAAAGCCACAGTTAATTTCACATAAATATCTGGGGAGGGGTGGGAAGGGGGTGGAAGCAAGCCTGGCCCCTACCTCCTCTTCTCTTTCACACTGTATTGGAGAAGCAGAGGAGAAGGCTGAGGAGAAAAGGGAGAGAAGTGAGTGGGCTCTCAGCACCTGCTGGCCCCTCAGCCCGCTGTGCACCTGGCTTACCTTGCCGAACCAGCGGGACAGCCATAGCTGCTTCATCGTCATGTGATCAGGGAGAACCTCATTGTCAAAAAGGAGCTGTACCTAAAAGGGAGATGGGGCAGGGAGACTTCTTGGAAGACTTGTCCCTAAACTCTGTCTCTTCCTGTGTGCGTGTGTGTGTGTGTGTGTGTGTGTGTGTGTGTGTGTGTTCATGTCTGTGGATGCTGTTCCTCAGGTTCCATCCATCTTTTTTCTTTTCTGAGACAGGTTCTCTCTCTGGCCTGGAACTCATCAAGCAGGGTAGGCTAGTCCCAGCCCCACTGCTGCGATTAAAGTTTGCACTGCTATGCTAGGGTTTCTTTCTCTGTTTGTTTTTAGGTCTGGGAACTGAACTCTGACCCTGGCACTTGAAAGGCACACACTTGACTGAGCTACCTCAGCAGACCACTTGCTCCCAAACCTCTTTTGCCCCTGCAGACGAAGTCTGACCCTGGAGCCCAGACTGGCCTGGGGTTCACCACACAGCCTAGGCTAGCCTTGAACTTGAAGGAACCTTCCTGCCTGAGCCTTCTTCCAGGTACAAGCTGGCAAGCCAGACATGCCCTCCCCTTTCAGTCCCTTGTTCTTCACATAACCTGGTGGTTTTACTTACATGTTGTGGATTTAGCATTAGTCGGTGACACAGAACCCTTCGGAGATGGCGGACCTCAGCTCTAACAGAACATCGAACATACTTGTTCTAGGAACAGTGAAGGAAGGGAGGGCACAGGCTTGTGAGGGAAGGGTTGCTGGGAGAAATGGCTCCTTCAAAGAGGCCTCCCTTCAACCCCTCTCACCTGAAGGACATTTTTATTCTTGTCTTTGCCAGAACTGGATGGAAACAGATACAAGTTAGAGGATTCCACTTTTCTTGTCTCCTACCCAGTACAAGTACCACAGCACACTTCCTTCAGGGGAACAGACACTCCCTCACCCTGTCCCCTCACCTCAGCCGCTCCAGGCATAGGCTCAGCTGTTCATCATATCGATAATAGTGGGCTTTAGAGTGGTCAAAACTGCTGAAGGGGAGGCCAAGGTTGCTCAGGGCTGGCTCTGAGGAAAAGTAGATATTGAGGAGGCTGGTACAGATTCCATACCCACTTCTCCCCAGAGAGCAAACCCAGGCAAAAGAGATGCTCCAAGGGCTTCACTTTCCCCCCACCCCCAAGTGAGCACCAAGGACATACCTTCGCCACTGGGCTGGGAGACTCTGTCCAAGCCTCGGGACTGATAGAATTCCCGAATCCGTTTCTCTTCACCTAAGAAGGGGTAAAGGGCAGCCATACTAATTAATTCTCTTTGTCCTGGCTGTTGATCTCTTTTGGTTTTTCGAGACAGGGTTTCTCTGTGTAAGCCCTTGCTGTCCTGGAACTCACTCTGTAGACCAGGCTGGTCTCAAACTCAGAAATTCACCTGCCTCGGCCTCCCAAGTGTTGGGATTAAAGGCGTGCACCACCACGCCCGGTGGCTGCTGACCTCTTTATCTCTGTGTTTTTTTTTTTTTTTTTTTTTTTTTGTTTCCCAACAAAACTGTTGGGAACAAAACTTCAAGGTACCACCCAGCATTAGAGAGTCAGGAGGCCCCACAAATACAAGGCGGCCACTCACTGTCTTGCAAGCCCGGCACTAGCTTATACACTATGTCCTGCATGACCCGATCCAGTTTGAGATTGAGCAACGGCTGCGTCTCGTGGATCTTGATGTTGCACATGGGGCAGTACTTGCTGGTTTGCAGGTACTTCACGATACAACTTTTGCAGACTGCAAGAGGAAAAAACGAAGACGCTCAGGTCCCTTGGGAACCCGACACATGGGACAGGCAGCACAGAGGCTGGCAGCCAGCTTGGAGGAGGAGAGACAGGATCCGCGACACTCACAGGTGTGGAGACACTCTGTGATGGTGGTGGCATCCACGAAGTAGCCCGCGCACAGGCAGCAAACGATGTGTTCATTCAGGTCTTTGATCTTCACCCGGACCTCCTCCTGTGGACACACCCTCGGTCACACCCCACTGGTCTTGCAAGCCCTCCCCATCTCACCTTCTGCACTTCCCAGCATCAGAACAGTTTCTGTTATTGGACTGGGTCGTCAGGCCCCCCGACAAGCGACTGGGGGAAGTGAGCTCCCCCTTCGCCCAGCAGAGGGCTCCGCGCACAGCGGGTGCTCTCTCTTCCCGGACCCGCCTGACTCTCTTTTCCCTCGGGAGACCAGACGCTGTCGGAGACACAACGCGCAAGCGTCCAAGTCCAGCGTTTGGCAACCCGGTCGGAATCGCGCGTGCGTATCGCGCACCCCGTTGCTGCGCAGGCGCACTGGGCGCCCATCCCGCCACCACCCGTCCTCTCCTCCGTTTGGGTTCACACAGCTAACGGACCCCAGCAGTCATCCCGCTGCCCCTGCACCTCGTTCCGTAGTGGGTCCATCTTGTACACTGACTGGAGCTGGTTCCGAAGCCTCATCGCGATCGCAATCTGGCCCCCCTGAGGAGACGCCATCTTAAAGGCTGATCCCAGCCCGCCACTTCCGGTACCGCCTGCGGGGCGGGACTTGTCTCCTAGCAACGAGGGCCTCACATTCTCCGGATTGGCTAGTTTTCCGGCACACCCCGCCCTCGCCCCTCTTTAGCTCCCCGTGTGCTCACCTGAGCCCGCTGCCCCCCCAACAATCGGTGGTCGTTATGGAGGGGGGCTGTGTGAAGCAGGGTCTCTGCGGTGCACGCTCCCACGGGCGTCCCTCCAACGGCGCGCACACAACCTCTGGATCAGCTTCCGTGGCTTGTGCTAAGAGAGCCCGTGCCCTGGGACCCCGCTACGGCTCCGGAGTGTGGGAGTCCTGGGACCCGACCTGGCCTCCGACCCGGGGTCCTCTCTATGCAGTGCAGTCCTGCTCGGCTGCGACGTCCGCGTTGCGGAGCTGTGTCCCAGCCGCGGGGGCCTTCTCCCGTCTCCGCCGCGGGAGTTTTTCCGGGCTCGCGAAGTCTGGGAGAGGATGCCCTGGGCGGGGTGGAGAGAGAGAGACCCCCCGGGGAACCGGGAGCTCTTACTCCCCACTCTCTCCCTGCTGCCGAGGATGGGGAGAATAGGCCCTGGCTAATGATGATGATTTAATCATCGGCGCCTGCGGAGGCCTGGGACAGACTAATGCAGAGCAGATGCCGAAGGAGGAGGGGAGGATTGACAGCGAGGAGACTTGGGCAGCGAGTGCCTGCAGTAGCATAGGCCCCGGCCCGCACTTGGGGAGGACACAGGGGTTCCCGGGTCTGGTACACGGTCATCACTGGGTCCCTATGGCGGAATTTAAAAGGAATAAATTTACCTTGAAACGTTATTAGCATCGAGTAAAACTAGAGATTGGAGCGAGAGGGGAGATACTGGCGGAAACTTGAAAGGCTTTCTGGAGAAAATTGGGACTCTTGTGTGGGCAGGATTGACAAATGGATACATGAGAGGTATAAATGTGATGGAAATAGAAAAGAAAGGCAGTGTGGAGAGGAATGCCCAAAGAAACATGTGTGGATTGAGAGCCCAATGGAAGGAATAGGGTCTAAAAGAATTGGAATGATTAGGTTGAAAGTAACAGGAACCTCACGGAAAGGAATGTATGTTTGTTACCCCATAAGTGTAGTACATAAGCATCAAGAAAATATTAATGACTTGTTAATCGACTATTTACAGCTATGGTTTGCCTCCCTGGCCCAGGCTACCTAGTCACCTCTGAGCCACCTCAGGTCTTGACTGCTTGCCCATGTCTATATCGTTCCCTCTTTAGACCCTTCTTCCCACAGCATGGCAAAGTGATTCTGATCATAGGTTACAAAGAACACACGTTTTTGATAATGTGTTTCTCAAGTTGATGGTGGCGTTAGTTTAGAAGACATGTACATGGAGCAAAACCAATTACAGTATACACTTTAAATACTTGCAGCTTATCGTAAATTTGACATCAAGAAAACTATTAAAAGTGAGCTCCCACCAGGCAGTGGTGGCTCACGCCTTTAATCCCAGTACTTGGGAGGCAGAGGCAGGCAGATTTCTGAGTTCAAGGCCAGCCTGCTCTACAGAGTGAGTTCCAGGACATCCAGGGCTGTACAGAGAAACCCTGTCTCAAAAAACAAAACAAAACAAAACAAAACAAAACAAAACAAAACAAAAAACCAAAAAACTNAAAAAAAAAATAATGGCACAAGCCTGTAATTCCTGCACTCCCAGGTGTGGGATGGGGTTAGGGGATCAGGAGTTCAGGGTCATCCTAGGCTACATAGCAAATTTGAGGCCAACCTAGGACACCTAAGACTGTCTCAAAAGCAACAAAAAACAAGCAATAAGTAAACCATAAAATTGAAAAAATCAAAATGTGGAGCCAAGTATGGAGGCACATGCCTTTAATTTTAACAGGCAGGGCAGTGGCAGTGGATTTCTGAGTTTGAGCCTAGCCTGGTTTACAGAGCAAGTTCCAGGATAGCCATGGCTACATAGAGAAATCCTGTCTCAAAAAACCGTTTTTTTTTTTTTTTTTTTGTCCTTTTCCAATTTAAGATATTTTAATAGTGTGGGGCTTACAGTTCAGTAGTAAAGTGCTTGCCCCAGCTCTGTGTTGACCCTAGGAACACACACACAACTAAGCAACCCCAGGGACTAGAGAGATGGCTCAGATGCTAAGCACTGGCTGCTCTTTCAGAAGACTTAGGTTCACTTCTCAGCACCATATAAAAGATTTCCAACACTCTGTCACTCCAGCTGCAGACAATCCAGTGCCCTAGTCTGGCTCCCACAGGCACTATTCCATGTATGTGGCACACATATATACATGGAGGCAAAACACTCGTGCACATAAATCTAAAAACAAAACCCCCAAACTTGATAGCTTCTCTTTCCAGTCAGAATGAAAGTCTAAGGTCTTGCATGGGTTCTCCAGCCACACGGGGCTCCTCAATGCTTGTTCTGTAGGCACACTGAGATGGGCTCTGCTTCGACACGCTGGCCATCATTGTTTCTTTCCCCATCAGGGCTCCATGAGGCTTCTGTCTCCCTGCTGCATGAATAACCTTACTTGACCTCTAGCTTCCTTGCTTTATGCTTCTTACCACTTTAACATTGTTAACATTTTATTTAGCACCATTTTTAGCTTTGTTTTAGGGTTTTGTTTTGTTTTGTTTTTTCCCAAGACAGGGTTTCTCTGTGTAGCCCTGCCTGTCCTGGAACTCACTCTGTAGAGCAGGCTGGCCTTGAACTCAGAAATCTGCCTGCCTCTGCCTCTCAAGGGCTGGGATTAAAGGCATGCACCACCACTGCCCTTGTTTTAGTTTTGTCTGTTTTTGAGACGTGGTCTCACTATTTAGCCCTGGCTACCTAGCACTCATGAAGTAGATCTGGCTGGCTTTGAACTCACAGAGATCATCTGCCTCTGCTTTTCAAGGGATTAAAGGCATGTGCCACCATGCCAGGTTCTGGATCTTATTCTTTAAAAAGACCTGGGGTCTGATTAAGCGTGTTTACTGCTCTTTCAGGCCACTCTATCTCCAGTTCCCAGATGAAGCTGTTCATAACCCCTTGTAACTCAGGTTCAGGGGATCTGATGCCCTCTTCTGGCCTCTCCTATGCACGTGGTGCACATAAACTCACAGGCAAACCCATAAATTAAAAAGATAAATCTCTTTTTTTGTAACTTTTGTGTATGTGCATATGCATTCTACACTGAGCGCACATGTGTGTGCATACATGTCAAGCTCTGGTGTCCTTAGGATCCTGAGAGACCCGAGGAGAACCCCCTTGATAATAAGGATAAGCTGGCTGGCCAACAAGCTGCAGAGGCTCTCCTGTCACTGCCTCCCCCCCAGCCTCACCCCCCAGTGCTCCACCACACCCAGCCTGATACCTTATGCAAAACACAAGAAAACCAAGAAGGATGACCATCGTGTGGATACTACATTCCTCCTTAGAATAAGGAACAAAATACCCATAAAAGGATATAGGTACAGA
Source organism: Mus pahari (assembly GCF_900095145.1). Classification (NCBI taxonomy): domain Eukaryota; kingdom Metazoa; phylum Chordata; class Mammalia; order Rodentia; family Muridae; genus Mus; species Mus pahari. The sequence continues at coordinate 100,119,766 of NC_034591.1, read as the reverse complement.
GACAAAATTTAGAGCTAAGATGAAAGGATGGACTATCCAGAGACTACCCCATCCGGGAATCCATCCCA
>NC_034591.1:100092410-100119338 GCF_900095145.1 Mus pahari | reverse complement strand
CTAGCTGCATATGTAGCAGAAGATGGTCTAATCAGCCATCATTGGGAAGAGAGGCCCCTTGGTCTTGTAAACTTTATATGACCCAGCACAGGGGAAGGCTAGGGCCAAGTAGTGGGAGTGGGTGGGTAGGGGAGCAGGGGCGGGGGGTATAGGGAACTTTCGGGATAGCATTTGAAATGTAAATAAAGAAAATAATGATAAAGAAAAAAAAAAGAAACATATATACATATAAACTTTAAAGTAAAGCAGCCAGGGACCTGAATAGTAGGCCTAAGGGGATAAATGGGAAGTAAGCATTTCCTTGTGCCTGTAGGACTTAGAGTAGCTTCAAGAGAGCCAGGTAGAGCTGGCCAGAAGGCTAGATCAGAACTGCAACTGGAGGGATGAGACTCAAATGTCAGGCGCCACTGCTGTCTGGGTGGGTGTGAGAATCAGGGCTACTGGAAAGGATGAAACCTGAAGGGGTGCAGAAGCTTCAGTCAGAGCTCTGAAGTATGCTCCAACTCTCCAGGAGAAGAGAGCAAGGCCAGTGGAGGAAGGCTAGAAGCAGTAACAATGCAAGCCCTGCTACAGAACTCAAGAAAAAACAGGGCTGGGGGGGGGATGTAGCTCAGTGGGAGGCACTTGCCTAGCAAGCTTGAGGCACTACAGTCAACCCCCAGGGCCCAAAAGAAAAGGAAAAAGAAAAACAAATAGAAGCCAAAAGAAAGGGCACCTTAAGAGCTGCTGAGATGATCCAGCAGGTGGAGGTGCTTGCTACCAAGCCTGATGACCTGAATTCCATCCCTGGGACCCACACGGTTAAAGAAGACCTCCACATTCATACTGTGGCACACACACACACACACACACACACACACACACACACACACACACACACATGCACACACTAAACTAAAAATAAATGTAATTTTACATTTAAAAAAGGAAGGAAAGAAAATTCAAGAAATAATGGGTTGTTGTGAGTGGTCGTACTCTCAACAGAGAGAGGCAGATGGATCCCTGAGAGTTCAAGGCCAGCTTGGCCTACAGAATGAGTTCCAGGCCAGCCAGGACTACATAGGGAGACACCCTCACCCCTACCCCCACCCTCAAAAAAAAAAAAAAAGGCCAGCGGTGGTGTAGAAAAAACACCCTCCACTGGGTTAACACCAGAACTGCTGCGGGGGAGAAAATGGAGGCAGTAGGCGTGGATAGAGCAAAGGAAAGAAGCAATCAAACTTTCACTTAAGAAGTCAGGCAAACTCAGGGTAGGAAGGACTAAGCTGATGTCAGGGACGGTGACATAAGAGTTGGAGCCATCTTGAAGAACAACACTGGGGAGACAGGGAAGGATGGAGCTGAGGTGGAGCACTCAGCTTCTTTCTCCGGAAGCTGCGGCCTCAAAGGCTCAAGGACTCTAGGACTCTGGAGTGACTGTACATGGCAGTGCAGGTCTGGAAGCCCAGGGTCCAGGAGGACAGGAGAGGTAGGAGGATGGAGGATTTAAAACCAGCTTGCGTTATATAGCAAGACACAACCCCAAACATTAAAAAGGAGGTAGGGGAGAAAGAAAACACTTCCAACACATAAGATAGGCAGGAGGATGCACGTACCCAGAAGCCCCATCTTCAACCTGAACTAGCAGGAACCATTCAAGCAGAGATGGGTGCAGGAAGAGAGACTCCTGTGGCTGACAAAATATCTTATCCTCCATCCTTACAGCCACGTACTAGACAGTTTTCTCATTAACTCCCAGATTTGTAAGCACAGCCGCCCTTTGTGGCCATTCTTCTCAAAGGGTCGTCAATGGGGGGGGGGCGGTGCCACCTGCGCAGACTTCAAAGGTGACAGTCATCCAGATCTTCACCAACTGTCTGTTTCTCATTCACTGATTCATTCTTTGAACAGTTCAAAAGGATTTATTGAGTTTGGTGAGAGACACGGTCACTCACCCTCCTAGCCCACCTGCAAGCCTAGGCTCCCATCCAGTGCTCCACTTTGGCTTGATTTAGGCTTCAAGTTCCGTGTAGCCTCCCCCCCCCCCCNCCCCTGCCCCGCCCGCAGCTCAGAACAGGGAGGGCTCTGCCAAGGGTGGGGAAATGAAAGTGTTCTCTAGGGGGTATAGAAAGCACCTTTGCCAAATTGTCCCCTCTCCCTCCCACCCTGTGACCAGGAAGGTGGAAGGAATGAGAAGGATACTGTAGCCAAAATGGGAGAGGGCTCCTGTACAGTATTAATGTCCTCCTGAGCCCCTAACCACTATCTGCACCTCCACTCCCACCCCGCAGGCTTCTGAGAACGGGGGGGGGCTACTTTTATCTACTTTTATGTTCCTGTCCAGATGCCCAAATATCCTGGTTCCCAGGGGAGAGAAGACCCCTTCACCCTGCCCCAGGCGCCAGGCTGCCAGCCCATCTGCTGGGAGAAAGGAGGGGCGCCTTTCCCTGGGGGATCCTGGAGAAACAACTAGAATGCAGTCCCAACGAGTTTATACTTGCTAGGCACTTCGCTTCACGCGGGAAAGCCGTAGGGTAAAGCTGAACCTTAAAGTGGGTAAGGGTGAGGGTCCAGGCCTGTCATAGTGGGGCGGGGTCTTCTGGTCAGGACGTGTCCAAGCCAGGCTGAGCAGCGCCTCCGTGCCCACCCTCTGCCCCCCTCCTTGGGCCCAGTCTCACCGGCTTGGAGGCGCCAGGGCCCCCCCCAGGGCCGGGGCGGGCTGGGGAAGGTAATGTAATTCCGGCCTAGCTAACCCGATTATGGCGGCCTGCACCGGGCAGGGTGGCGGCAGGGGCGTGTCTTCGGCATAGGGGCCCTCCCGGCAGGGGTCCCATCCCGGGGAGGAACCTGGAGGTCACATACTCCCCGCTCCTGGGTCCGCGCCCAGAGGTCACAAGGTCACCAAGCCGCTTCAGCCTTCTCCCACTTTCCTTTGCTGGCACGCTCCAGGCGCAATCTGATGCTTGGGTGGGGTAAAGTGTCTGTAGGGTGCGGCGCCCAGAGCCTCCCAAGGCCTCAGCGAGTCCCCCAGTGTAGCCCTTTCGCCTTAGAGAAGGGGGGATAGTGTGTGAGGATAGCTTTCCAAGATGCGAATTAGAGAAGTGGAATCCCGCGGTGGAGGCCCGGGTTGGTCCGTTTGAGACACGGGTCCGATTTACAGCAATTTCAGAAAATCGAAATTCTAAGAAACAGGGTACTAATTCCTGGTGGGTCAAGACCAGTAAGGTGGGAAGTGGCACAGAAAAAAGCCAGGAGGTGTACCACGACTCCAAGCTCAGATGTTCGTTTCCTGCCCGAGCCGACCGTACGCGCCCTGCTACCGTCTGCTTCCTACACCTGGTCTCTTCCTGGGATTCCAGATCGCGAATCGCCGTTCCCCAACCGCTTCTTGCAGAGCCAGGTAGCCACAACGAGATTTGGTCTCAGAGGGCATTTGGGTGGGGGCCACAACGAATCGAGGAGCTGGCCAGCGGCACCCATCGGGAGGCGAAGAGTGGGGTCTGGGGAGAGAAGCCCCTGCCGAGGAACCCGCGAGCCAGCCCGAAGGCAGAGGCCGGCGAGGATGCGAGCGCGCGAGCATCCCGGCTGAGTCAGCGGCCCCTCCCGCGTACCGCTCCTTCTTGATACCCGCGCCCTCCTCTGCCTGCACCAGGCACATCCAGCCATCCCTTTCCCTTTAACAGCGGGGCCCCGCCCCTGCCCTCCCTCAGCCCCCTCTGCCCACCCGAGTCACTGCCCCTGCCTGAGCTGGCCACCCCTCTCCACACCGGACTCGGGCAGCGGCCTGGGCAACCTAGCGCCCACCTGCGCTACTGCGACCCCCGCCCGCCGCGCTCCTTCGGGATGCTAGTCCCTGAGCGGACTCCCGGGAGGGGCGGGCACACACGCGGCTGCGCCCTGTGCACAGGGATGTTGCTGTCCCGGGGGCCCCGGCGCATGGCCGTGGCCAGCCCCGCGGGCCCCTGAAGCCGCTGCCCGGAACGCGCCGCCGCCGGGCTCCCGCAGCCGGCAGAGACACCTTTTCCAGTCATCCAACCTCTCAGGCTTGGACCCATGGAGCCCGCGGTGTTGGCTGCGCACCACCTTCCGCACCATGAACCCATCAGCTTCGGCATCGATCAGATCCTGAGTGGCCCCGAACCCCCGGGGGGCGGTCTGGGTCCCGGTCAGTCCGGCCAGAGCCACGGAGAGAGTGCGGCGTTCTCCAGTGGATTCCACGGAGCCTCGGGCTATGCTCCTGCCGGCTCGCTGGCCTCCTTGCCTAGAGGCTCGGGAGTGGGCCCCGGCGGCGTGATCCGCGTCCCCGCGCACCGCCCGCTGCCGGTGCCGCCACCCTCGGGTGCGGCCCCCGCCGTGCCCGGACCCTCTGGTTTGGGTGGCGCCGGGGGCCTAGCGGGACTCACCTTCCCCTGGATGGACAGCGGTCGCCGCTTTGCAAAGGACAGGCTCACGGGTGAGATTGCCCTACCCCTCGGTGTCCTTCCCCCGCGACCCCATTTCTTTGCCTCTCCGTTTTCTGCTCCAACCCCATTGCTCGGTTCATCTCTTCCCTCTGCTCATCCGCGTGGACCCTCCCCGACCCACAGTTCTCGGTCCCACAGCAGAGAGGCAGTAAGGAGAGAGCTGCTGTCGTCGAGTGCATGCGCCCCTGCCTCTGCAGCCCTACCGTGCCTACGGCGAGGAGGGTCAGGGTGAAGTTTGGGAGGACCCCGATTCTTCCTAAGCCCCTTCTTGAATGAGGCTTCTGTGGTTGGGGGAGGAACCCCATTAAGGACTAGGGACTCTCTTCTCAGTCTCACCTCGGACCACCCTCAAACATTGCCCTGCTCTTCCGTCCCGTAGCTGCGCTCTCGCCCTTCTCTGGGACACGTCGCATAGGCCATCCCTACCAAAATCGGACCCCCCCGAAGCGCAAGAAGCCGCGCACCTCCTTTTCCCGCTCGCAGGTGCTTGAGCTGGAGCGCCGCTTCTTGCGCCAGAAGTACCTGGCCTCGGCAGAGAGGGCGGCGCTGGCCAAGGCCCTGCGCATGACGGACGCGCAGGTCAAGACCTGGTTCCAGAACCGACGCACCAAGTGGCGGTGAGGCGCGGGGCGCGGGCGGGCCGAGTGGCGGGGAAGGACGGGGCCGCCCGCTGACCCCGGCTCTCCGCTCGCCCAGGCGCCAGACGGCGGAGGAGCGCGAAGCCGAGCGGCACCGCGCTGGTCGCCTGCTGCTGCACCTGCAGCAAGACGCGCTGCCCCGGCCGCTGCGGCCACCGCTGCCACCGGACCCGCTTTGCCTGCACAACTCGTCGCTCTTCGCGCTGCAGAATCTGCAGCCCTGGGCGGAAGACAACAAGGTGGCTTCGGTGTCCGGGCTCGCCTCGGTGGTGTGACCAACGCCTGTCCGACGAGCGCCAACGTGGCCAGGTGCCATGCCGCCCGCGAAGAGTGAGGAGCAGAAGGCCTGCAGCTGTCCTCTGAGGCTCCTTGGTCACCAGTGGCCCCTGGCCCACACTTTGACTCCGCCCTTCAAGGTTTTGTTTTGTTTTGTTTTGTTTTTTAAAAAAAAAACCGCTGAGACGTGGGTTGCAAGAGCAAGCTGCAGGATTGTGGATGAAGCAGGGACCCTGCAAGGCTGCGACTCTGCCCTGAGTGGGCTCAGAGCTCAGGTCCTGCTAGGAAGGGGCCACAGAGCTGGTGTGAAGGCAGATATCAAGGACAGTGGGGGAGGGGTAATGGAAGAGGAGCTGGCAGTAGAGAACGTGGCCTACTGTGACAGGGACCTCGTCCCTCATCTGTAAAACAATTACTAAGGATTCCATCTAGACTCAGTCTCCAGTTGTCTCCTGCCCAATCTGCAGACCACTCTCCATCTTGAGTTTTAATGCACTTATGCTATAGGTAAGATAGATACTTATATACCCAGAAGATACACTCTAGAAAGAGTGACTCCCGTGCCATGGAGGGTCAGAGAGCCAAGATGGGGAGCCGGTGGGCCCAGTGTAAGAGTGAGCAAGAGACATGCTTTGGGACTGGCAAACCTAAGAAGAACCAAAGATGACCTTAAGACTGGAGATGTGTAGGCCAGGAAGGGGAAACTGGGGGCAAGATTAACAGTAGGCAAAACTAATGTTAGTTTTAGAGAGGAAAAAAAAAATGCTGATGCCTGCCTTTGGGGGATCTCGATGACATCACAGGGGTGGAGACAGATGGACCGGTGGGGCTAAGATCTCCTGGTGAGGGCAGGCAGGCGCAGGGAACTCTGGGGAGTTGCATGGATTGAGCCTTTCTTTCCACAGTATTCCACATTTATGATGTGGAGGATGGTGGTGGATTCAGAAATTAGACTAGACTAAGGGCAGAAGGGAAGGAGTTAGGGAGAAGTGAAGGATGGCGTCTTTAAGTCGGAATGGTGTTAGGAGGTAGCACTTGCTGACAATCTGAGTTTGCGCCCTAGGGGCAAGTTTGTGGAAGAAAACCGATTTCTACGAACTGTCCTCTGACCACTGCACGTGTGTTGTGGGTGTACACACACACACAAACTATAATGAAAAATTAGAGAGACTGCAGACTGTAGGTGAGTCAGAGGGCACAGGCTTTTTGTGGAGAATGGTTCCAAAGCTCTCTGGCTTAACAGGAGGATTTTGCCTCACTCCACTGTTCCCCTCTTGTTTCTGGCAGAGGCTAGAGCACTGTGACAGGGACAGAGACCTGTGGCAGCCACCTCACGCATGCTCTGTGCCAGGGACAGGTGTAGCCGGCAGCACCGAGGCTTGGCCAGAGGCAGGCGGGAGGCTGTACCTGCAGAAGTCAGCCTTTCTTCCATTGGTGTTGTATATGGTACTGCAGAGCTAAAAATCAAACTCGGCATCATAGAGAAATCATTTTTTAAGAAAAGATTTATTTATTTATTTTATGTATATGAGCACACTGTAGCTGACACACCAGAAGAGGGCATCGGATCCAATTACAGATGGTCGTGAGCCACCATGTGGTTGCTGGGAATTGAACTCATGACCTCTAGAAGAGCAGCCAGTGCTCTTAACCCCTGAGCCATCTTTCCATCCCCCCCCCCAAATCTTTTATAGTCTCACTAAGGAGACAAGGTTGTGTGAGGCGCAGCATGGGTGGGGCCAGCGACATCTGCTCCCTCGTCCGTCCTTGGACAGAAGGAAAGTCTGCTAGTTCTGAACTGTGGCTCTCTCTTCCCCCACTCCTAGCAGTTCTCTTCTTGGCTCTTGTGTTCCAGGAGTATATCTGACCCTACACTTTGGGTCTCTTAAGTCTGGCTGACTGCTCTCTGATGAGGTTGGCTCCATTCCTTAGGCAGTTAGCTCACTGCAGAACACAACCATCTCCATACTCCCGGGGAGAGGACATTTCAGTCGCTGCTGCTGCTGGTGGCTCTGCCGGGCCTTCTCTCAGCTGGTTCAGGAGGTCTCTGCTCTCACTGGGGGGCAAGTTACTCAGGAAATATGGAGGGGCGAGCTCCACCAGCCTGATGGAGAAAGTCAGGAGGGGGTCATCTGTGCCTTCCCCTGCCCCCTCACCTGCTTCCACCAACCCTCTTCCTACGTCTCACTCCCCAGCTCTAGGTTTGGTCCCTGGCCCTGTATGAGTGAGGGTCAGGAAACTCACATCTCAGGCTGGATCTCAGAGACAATGCAAAGGCAGTTGTCTTTCGAGATGGAGAAGCTGTGGTACAGCACCCACGTGGGTGGCTGGGCTGGAGTCCTGCGGTTTCGGTAGCTGCAGTATGGAGACAGCTGGGCTACGTGTTTATGGGTGAGAAGCAGATAATTTCCTGTCCCGTCTGTGTCTCGGGCCACCTCATTGAAACACAAATACATGGGTGGAATAAGTAACGGAGAGCAGAAAATAAAGAAGGCCAGTGTTGGGCGTGGCAGGAATTCCAGCATCTGGGAGCCAGAGGAGCAGAAGTTTGAGGCCAGCCTGAGGTATTTAGAGAGTCTGAAGCCAGCCTGGACAACAGGAGACCTTGTCTCATTGTTTGCTGCCTTTAAAAAGAAAGAAGGAAAGAGAAGAAGGGGCTGGGAAAGGAGTAAGAGTACTGTAGAGCCAGAAAGTCAATCCAGTGAGGTCTGCTCCTACTTCACCATATGACATATTCCATGGCCCCTTGTCCTCCAAACCCTCAGACACACACACACACACACACACACACACACAGAGAGAGAGAGAGAGAGAGAGAGAGAGAGAGAGAGAGAGAGAGAGAGAGAGAAGAGAGAATGTCGTCAGGTGGCAATCTTGGGTGTCATTCCTCAGGTGCCATCCACCTGGAACCTGCCATTAAGCTAGGCTGGCTAGAGAGCCCCAGGGACCCAAGTGTCTCTGCCTGCCCAGTGCTAGGACCACATGTGAACCCAGGGTTCTGGGGATCAAAGGCTGTCCTTGAGATGGAAGCAGGTGTTCTACCTGCTTAGCTCTTCCCCTACCTAACTCCTCTCTCCCTGCCTTTTTTTTTTCTAAAATTAAAAAAAAAAGATTTATTTATCATATGTGTGTGACTGTATTGCCTGCATGTATTATGCACGCCATGCGCTTGCCCTTGGATGTCAAAAGTGTTAAGTTTCTGAAATTGGAGTTAAGAATGGTTGTAAACTATGCGGGTGCTAGGATCCAGACCTGGGTCCCCTGGGCGCTCTGAGGGAGCACTAAGTGCTCTTAACTGCTAAGGCAACCCTCCAGCCACCCCCCACCCCCACCCCATTTGGAGACAAAATCTTACTATGTAGTCCTAGCTGCTCTAGAACTCACTATGTAGACTAGGTTGGCCTCAAACTTAAAGAGTTTTGCCTGTCTCTAGAGTGCTTGGATTAAAGATGTGCACCACCACACTGGGCAACTGAGTTACGCTCAGCCCTCTCCCCAACCTTGAGGAAGTATCCTGACAGCAGTGCTTTCTGAAGGTCTCTGCGATTCTGCTCAGAGCCAAAGGCTGGCTGGGACAGGGGAAGCTCAATCCGCTGCATGAGTTCCACAAGCTCTGCTCGGAGTTTACGGGCTTGACATAATGACTCCCAGTTTAGACCCCGAGCCTGACACCAAGCTTCATCCGCTCCACCTCGGAGGAGAAAGGAAACACGCGTAATTAAGTCCTTAGGATGCACAAAGGGCGACCCTTGGGCAGAGGACCTCCTCTTCCCGGACACAGAGGTATGCCGCCAAGGTATTCCCTGGGAGTCTGAGGGTGCAGACCCAGCCACTTACTTTGTACAAAGGCTTCATAGACTTGGATCAGGGAACTGTGATCACCATCTGCATGTTCCAGAGCCCGGCGCAAGGCAGCTTCTCCCGCAGTCAGTGGAGGACGGGTAAACCCAGGAGCAGCTGGAGGCGGGATGCAGGGAGATGGTTTGGGAGGTACAAGGCAGGGTGGCAGCACACACAGAATGCTCCAAAGGTAGGAGTCATCTTCTGGGAGCTTAATTGAAAAGACTCTAGACTCTAGGTGCTCTGCACATCACTATACTTTGGAAACATGTGCAGCCAGCCTTCGCCATCCATGCCTCTGCATCTGTGGATTCAGTCAACTGCTAACTCAAAGTATTGAGAAAACTACATCTATAGAGAAGATGCAGATCATCCTTCTCTATTCTTTCTATGGCTGTGATTATGCAGAAAGCATAATCTGAAAACATACGTAGGAGCGGGAAAGGGAACTCTGGAGACAGATTGGGTAGGATGAGAACAGGAGGGGTGATGGGACTGTTTGAGTCAGAGCAGAGAGGAAGACTGTGGTAGGGTGGTAAGAAGGGCAGGTGGACAGAACGCTTGAGTTTGTTTCAGAGCTGAGGCACTATGGACTGGTGTAGTAGAACTATTTACTAGGAAAGACAGGAGTCCTGTGGCACATGCCTGTGATCCTACTACCTGGGAGACTGTGGCAGGAGGAGTGCTGAAAGTCTGAGACTTGCATGGGATAGATATACAGTGGATTCCAGGCCAGCCTGGATGACAGAGTAAAACCCTGATGGGGGCGAGGGTCGGGGCGGGGGNGGGGGTGGGGCGGCAAGGAGAAAGAAAAGAAAAAGAAGCCTGCTAAATGGCTCAGCACACATTGCATATGCCTAGCCTTTTAGTTCAACCTCCAGAACCCACACATAGGTGGAAGGAATCCTACAGTCTTGTTCCTGACCACACAAAGGGACTGTGGCACACCTTTGCTGCCAAACATCATACATCATGCACACACACAATAATACATTTAAAAAGAGAGGAACACAGAGCTGGAGAGATTGTTCAGCAGTTAAGAGCACTAGCTGTTCCTGCAGAGGTTCCAGGTTTGGTTCCCAGCACCTATATGGTAGCTTACAAGCACCTGTTGCTTCAGTTCCAGGGGATCAGATGTTCTCTTATGACCTTTGCATATACTGCATGCTGTGATGTATGGACAGACATGCAAGGATACACATAAAAATAAAGTCCTGATTAGGGGGGTATTCTTCAGGAGTTGGATGTCTCTCCTCACTCTTTTTTCCTTTCTCTCTGTGTCCCCCTCCCTCATCACTTTCTCCCCTCCCAATATCCTCCTTCCTAAGACCTAAAAGAATGCTACTGGGAAAAAAAAAAGCCAGGAATGGTAGCTTTAACCCAAGGATTTGGAAGGCAGAGGCAGGCAGATCTCTGCGAGTTCAAGACCAGCCAGGGCTATATAGCGAAGCCCTAGTTTTTAAAAACTCATACTGGCAGAGAGGCACAAAGCACTTTGGGAATTTCAAGTATAGAGGCAGCACTGTGGTCTGTGCTGTGGATGGGTGTGCTGTGATTGAGTTCTGGGAATGAGAAGACCCACAGGCCGAACATTACAACCTTGGGAAGATTTACAATGGAAAAGAGGATGAGAACCCCAAGGAAGAGATGAGGGTAGAATGGCCTTGGAGGTGGGATGAAAACTACAGGATGCTGGGCACCTATGATCCCAGTGTCTGTGAGACTGAGGCACAAAGATCTCAAGTTCAAGGCCAGCTTGGGCCACATAGCAAGATCCTGTCTCAAAAAGAAGGGTGATGGCCAGGGAGGTGGCTCAGTGGTTAAGAACACTTCTAACACAAGAATGAGGACCCATGAAAATGCCACCTGACGTGGCCACACACACACACATACACACACACACACCCCTTATAACTGGAGACAGGAGAATCACTTGGGCTTGAGACAGCAGCCTAGCTTCTTCAGGAACAGATTTAGCCTCAGGGGAATAAGAGAGTGAGAGAGCAGGACACCTGACATCGTCCTCTTCTCCAGAGCACATGCACATTCGTGCACATGTGCACACACACACACACACACACACACACACACGTAGTGAACATTCTTGTGTCACAAGGTTATGGACAAATGCTGAGTGTCTGGACCCTCACTAGTGAGCTGTCACTGCTGGGGGACATGGTCCTGAAGCCGGAATGCAGCCGGTGAGACTGGGATAGGGGTTATTGTAGCATGGCTGAAAGAGGGAATGGGGCAGAGGACGGGCGAGATTCTGTACACCGAGAAGAAAGAAGCATTAGAAGGAAATTGCGGGGCTGGGTATTCTTCAGGACTTGGGTGTCTCTCCTCGCCTTTTCTCTCTGTGGGGATGATAGGAAGAGATGGGCAGACACCTGGTTCCTTAGGTGCTGTGAGGGGAGGCGGGGGGGGTGTGGTTGGGGTGGGGTAGGCTGACACAGCTTCACCCCAGGGCAGGTCTGAGCAGCTGCCTGACAGACAGAGGCCCTGGGTAAGATTTTCAGCATAGCAAACCCCCCAAAGTCCCGACTAACAAGTGAGGTAGATTCAAGCTAGGCATGTACCAGTGAGCATGGCGGCCACCGTAAGCATCTCATCCACGCAGTTAAACTGGCAGGAGGCCAGTAGGGCTTTGGCCAGCTCCGGGGGCAGGGGAAACTCTGACAGGATCACTCCGAGGTCTGACAGCTCCCCGTCGTCATCCAGAGCAGCCAGATAGTCTAAGTCTTCCAGGGCCCGCATCAGTGCTTCTGGAGCTGGTGAGGACACAGGGCTTAGATGTCACAAGCTCTGATCCTGAAGTCAGAGGCAGCCCTGGGGGGTGGGGTGGCGGGGGGGGGGGTTGGGGAGGGCTCACCCGGCCGGTCCAGGAAGTGGCATTCCCCTGGCTCTGCAATCTGTTTCCTCATTAGTAGCAACACCAGGGAGCTCAGATTCTCTTCACACACTTTGGGGTGGGGCAGTGGGGGAGCCTCTAGTTCTAGGGTAGATTTAGAATACAGGCGGAGGCAGGATCCTGAAAGGAGAAAGGTCTGGGGAAGTAGATTTCTCAGAGCTTGTATGAGATTTTGTTTTGTTGTTTTTTGTTTTGTTTTGTTTTGTTTTTTGGTCTTGAGGGCAAAGGCTCTCTTACCTGGTGGGAACCCCCTTGCCCGAAGCAGTCTTGCCTCTGCCTGGCACTTGCTAATTGGTCTCAACACCTGGGATTCTGCCCGGATCCGAGGATTGTAAACCTGTCATCCAGCCCCCAAACAAGGCCAAGACAGATCAGAGTGGCTCCCTTCTATCTGAGGGTTCACTCCCCCTCTTTTCTCTCACTCACACTGCGAAGTTCCAGTCCTGAGTCAATGACATGTTGGATGGAAGGAAGGGAGAAGGAGAAATCGGCCAGCCAATGAGTGACCACGATCCTGCGGACACTCACGTCTGTGTCTTCATACACTGTCTGGATGGCTTGAGCACAGCCGGGGTGAAGGGGTAGCACCCGCGGTGGAGGCCCTGGGACAGCCAGTGTTCCCATCTTCCCGGACAAGGATTCACAGCACAGAGAAATTTCCTGAGAAGAGGGGTGGGGGATGAGGGCAGTTCTTACCTTTCTTGGGGGAGCACAGACCTTAGCTAAGGCCCTCCCTTTTATCTAAGAACACAGGCATACTTCTGAAGTTGGGCACACTAGAATTTTAGTTAGCTGGGGACAAAGCTCTGCATTATAAGGAATTTAAAAAGTGGGCAGCAGATTTCTTTATTCTGAAGTCCTTGATCCCCCTGCGCAGACTTTGGCAAAGAGTAAATGGAACCACTGTTCCTAAGATGTGTTGCCTCTGGGACGGGAGGGAAGGCTGCACAGGAGTGCTTCCCATATCTGCTTTTTCCTTTCGTTTACCTCTTCGCTGGGCAGATACACTAGCACGTCTCCTGGTGCCTCTTCCCGCTGACACAGCTCAAGCACAGCTTGGCAGGCAGCTTCCACGAGGTCGGTAGGGACAGTGTCCTTGTAGACAAGGGTGGGATCTCCACCAGGCTCCCTGGGCACACGCACAATAGGAGAATTGCCCCAGAAAGCCTGGAATTTTGGTTCAAGCGCTGGGTCAGTAACTACAACCACTCTGGGATCCCCCGGCAGGTTTCTCAGTCTGGTATCTCTCAAGAGCCCCTGTAGTAAATCTGAGGCCACTGACCGCTCCTGGGCCTCATCCAGTATCAGCACACTCCAGGCTCCAGGGCCCCGGGCTGAGGCTACTTCCTGCAGAAATAGCCTGTCCCAGCAAAACCTGTTGACATTGGTAGTGGGGAGGGAGTCAGTGTGGACATGGACCAAGCCCAAATCCATGTATTTTTTTCCCCCGAGTTGCCTAGATTCTGATACTGAAGGACAAAAAAAGATGTCCTAAGCCTGTGGACCACTAAGTGTGATCCCATGTCTCTGTTGGGAGCACTTGGTTCATGCATTATATCCTGTAGCTTGTGGTAGGGGGGTGAGGTTTGTATCACGTGACTCCACGGCAGGTTAAGCTGAGGGTATGGGGAGATAATAGACGGTTGGGTTTGTTTCCACTCTGTAGGGGGAATTAAGCTCAGATCAGACTGCAGATGGCCCACCTGAGCATGGTGTTGGGCCCAGTGCAGTCTTCCTGAGGGACGCTGTATCCAATCTCATGACCCAGGGTCAGGTCCATCTCATCAGCCACCCTTGAAGCCAGGCTCATGGCTGCCAGAGGGTAGGGCTGAGTGATTGTAACCTGTCCTGTCTGGAATCCTCTGGCCAGTGCAAACTCTGCACACCACTGAGGAATCTGGGATAGGGAGAGGGAATGTGTCAGAGGACTGGAGGACCTCAGACAACGATGGCCAGCTGAACTGGGATCCCTTACAACCCAGTGGGTCAGCCTCTCCCACATCCCCTCTCCTTTACCCAGGCAAAAGCACATTAAACCCTTTGTCCACTCCCAGAATCTTCCTCCACCTGGGTGCTCTTGCCAGAGCCAGGGTCCCCAGATACCAGCACCACTCCAGTGGGGCTACTCTCCAAATGCTCCAAGAACAGGAAGCGAGCAGCCCAGATGGGCAGGGCTCTACGCTGCTCAAGCAGCTCATAGTAGCTGGAGGAGAAGGGGAGCCCATCAAAAGGGTTCACAGCCAGTTCAGACTCCCCAGGACTCGGTTCAGACTCTTCAGCCAGCCCAGAGGCCATGGTGGCTGCTCATAGAACCTACGAAAAGCGGGACAGCCAGTAAGGCCTTGGATCTGGCGACTGATACTCAATTTCCATCTCAGCTTGATCCCCAAAGTCATCCCACAGGGGAGAATGCCTTGGGGTCCATCCTTCCCAGCGTATTTGCTTGCCAGGAAACTGTGCTGGGTATCTCTAAGGGGACATCATGAGTGGACTTTTACCCTGTTTGTAGTTGGGTAGTAAGTCTGTGACTAGCACAGGGCCCCATGTAGGCAGCAGGAGCTACAAGAAGCAGTCATCTGTGGGAAAGGCCCAAGTGGGGAAAAGTAAGAAATCTGGAGATGAGAGAAGGGGACAGTAAGCAGAGCCATTAAAGATCCTGGATTCAAACCTGCCAGCAGCTCTGGGACGCGTCAGGATGGCAGCCAGTTCTGGTCCCACCCAGCCAGGTATACCTGGCTGTACTCTAGGCCTGCCTAGAGTACAAAGGTAAATTCCGGCCCTATCGGCCCTATCGGGAGGCTGAGCTCAAACTCCAATCCCAGAGCTTTATTTTTGGGGGAGGGGCCTTTTGCTCCACCTTGGTTAGCTTAGCTAGGAACCTATGAAAAGCAGGTTCCTGATGCCACCCTGAGCTTGTATAACTGAGCCTATATGATCCAACTGTACTCATGAAATGCATTCTGGGACTTGTAGTTTTGGAGCTACAGCTTACACTATAAGTGAACTGGGATCTAGCTCTTTTGTCTTCAGTTTAGTGGAATTTCACAGTTCCATTTTGACCATCAGCACCCAAATTGTATTCTTCTACCCAGGAAGAAACCTGCTCAAGGGACTTTTGAAACCCAGAGAGGCAACAGAGACCTTGAGTGAAAACCCTGAATTTAATGTGAGATTGGGGGAGCCCCATCCCTCCCTTTTTACCACCCACTCATCCGGCCTGTTGTTAGCTGGGTGAGGGCTGCCCCCAGTCTCCGTCCTGCGGCTCTGGGTACCATTCTGTTCCTTTGGGCTCATTCAGCCTCCTGGGCCTGTCTCTCTCTGAATCTCCTGTGGGACATGGGGAAGAGAGTGTACAGGCTTTGTCATATCAGCTCCATCAGGCCTTTTTCCAACTTGTTTCTCACACATTGTCCTCTAACCCTCTCACCTTCTTGCATATTCATACAGTGCCTGCTTGCGCTCCTGCAGGCTCTCCTGACGGGCCCAGGAAGACTTGGCAAATGTTAGGGCTGTGGGCTGAGGGGTCGCCAGGGCAGAGCTGGGGAACTGAGGTGATCACAATGTCAGAGGGCTTGCGAAGTCATCATTACACACCCATCGAATGCCTACTTTGCAAGAGAGGCACCGTGCTAGGGTCTCAACATCAAGAAGAGAAGTCAGGGAGAGGGAGCAGAGGCTGCCCAGACCTGCCCTTAAGTCTCGGCCTTGACTGTTCCGGGTCTCACCTTTGGGGCAGAGGCTGCGGGGAGGGAGTGAGATCCCTCAGTGACATCTTCAGGCATGAAAGCCACAGCCCCCTCAAGCAGGTTTGTGATGGTCAAGTCGACACACCCAGTCCTGGCTGGGAAGAGAGGGGCAGAGTGTCCAGTCCCTGTACCCCTTCTCTGTTGAGACCCATTTTCCTGTGTCTGCCACTCTGTGACGCTACCCTTTCCCATACCCAGGTCTCTCTGGATGACATTCAACGGCACATGGGGCAGAACCTCCTTGACTCTGTGAGCGAGACTGGTCAGCTGCACATCAGGGCTGGGAGGAGAGGGGAAAGAAGACTGCACTGCTTAAAAGAAAAGAAACGAGGTGAGTGGATTACTGAGAAAGGCAGACACGCCTAAGTAGGGAAGTAAAGCCATCACGCGCAGCAAGCACCTTTGTGCACGGATCACACACCTGACTGGGGGCGTAATCTGGGGTGTCTTTGTCGCTTCACGTGTTCTGCTTTGTCTGCTGGAGTGAGCCGTGTCCCTATCTGGCCCAATTCTTTGGCCACCAGCTAGGGAAAATTGGAAGGTTATAACTGTAGCCTCTTCAGGTTTTCTTCCCCAGGAGGGAGGGACCCCACCTCCACCACACCCACGTTCACTACCACCTGTTGTACGCGGAGCGCAAACTCCTCACTCTCTTCCCCCAGCTGGCGATGAATAGGATGAAGCCACCTACAAAAACCAGAGCCCTGCCCTGTTAAGTCGCCAGGGGCTAAGGGTGTCGCCCTTCCTAATTTATCTAGGAACTGTGGTGGGGAGGTGAAGATAAGTGTTGCTTCCATTAGAACTTTGACGTTAACAAACCACAGGCAGACAGGATGGCGGTCACTACTTCCTTGCCCCTGAGGTGAACATCTTCCCAGCCACCAAAAACTGAGGACAGTTAGTACCTTACTTGATACACCGTGAAAGGAACGAAAAGTGACCACAGCAGTTCTGAGACCCAGGAGGCATCTGACACCGTCTGAGGGGAGGGCATGAAGTGAGCCCTAAGCCCGGGCCACAGGTGGGAAACTTCCCTTCCAGACCCCAGAGTATTCCCTGTCCAGCATGCACTCACCACAGAGACCAGGGGTCTCTGAACTTGCAGGGTAAGAGGTTGTACCACATCCTGAATAGAAAATGGCCACGAACTAAGAGAGAGAGAGAGAGAGGGAGGAAGAGAGTAGTATGGGAGTTCAGCCTAGCCCAGCCAACCACTTATACCTGACTTAAACTAGTAAACTGTCCCAACTCCATAAGCAGATAACTGAGGAATTAAGAATTTCGAGGGCAGGGCTAAAAGTGGGCAGACAGGAAAGGAACCAGGGCAGGCTCACCCAGTGGGTTGCTTGGCAACCCACTCAACTGGAGCCAGATGCCTGCGCTTACCCACCTGAAACGCAGGAGCCCTTCTCGGCCATTGGTGGCCTCTTCCTCGGGGAAGAGCAGCAAAGGTGTGGGCGGAAGCCTCGTGGAAGCACAGAATTTCTTGAGTGACTCCACCAACTCCACCCGCCTATCCATCTCCATGAAGCCCCGAGACCAACACACAAAGCTGGGGGGACTATTGAGTAGAGGCTGAGAGCGGGGAGAAAAAGCAAGAAGAATGGAAGGAAATGTCAAAGAGAGAGAGAGAGAAAGGGAAAGACAGAAAGAGGAAAAAGGTGACACGTGGGGTGACGTTTAAGGGGCTGGGGGAAAGGCTCAGTGTTCCCCAAGAGAACCCCAGTGGGTAAAGGGGAGCCTTGAGCTTGGGCCTGGGGAGCCACCCGGTGGCGCTCTCGGCCTCGCCCCCCACTCACGGTGCTACAGGTGGTGAGGAGGTTGACAATGTTGTGGTCAAAAGGTGTTACGTGGTTGGAAATAAGGACCCTGACGCGGTGATCCCGGAGTCCCGAGTCCTCCTGCCGGGCCACGAGCCCCAGGACCGCGCACATGGTTCGTACCACGAACCTGGGGACACAGGCGGCGGTGACCGTGCGGTCCGGAGCCCAGCCCAGCCCGGATGCTCCCCCGGGCGCCGCGGTCCGCACCTGCGGAGGACGCTGTCGGGCAGAGCGCAGCTGACCAGGAAGACGTGGAGCCCGAGGAAGAGTCGCAGGACCAGGAGGCAGAGGCCGACCGGCGCGTAGAGCAGTAGCGCGAGCAGCAGGAAGCCGTCACTCGGGAGCCTGCGGCGAGAGGCGACGCGATCAGGCGCCGAAGCCGACGGGACGCGCTGACCGGTCTCTTCCCTCCGCAGCGCTTACCGGTGCGAGTCAAAGAGCCGCTCCGGCCCCGGAGCCGGGGGAGGTTCCATCGCAGCCACTTCAGGAGAGCGGGGCCGCTGTCGCCGCCATCTTCGCAGGGCCGCGGGGGCTCCTGGGAAGGCGGAGTCTTTGGGCATCCGCGGAGACGCCAGAACCTGAGACCCGGAGGCGCCCCGGAAGGGCTAGCGTTCCCAGCATGCCTCGCGGCCCCGGGGAATGTGTGTGTGTGTGTGTGTGTGTGTGTGTGTGTGTGTGTGTGTGTGTGTGTGCTGGAGAGGAGCGCGTCCTGACAGGACTACATTTCCCGGCATGCACTGAACAGATACCGTCGTGCCTTGCTTCTCCTAGAAGGCTTGCTGGGTTCTAGAGGACCGCCTCTGAGTAGGGCGGGCGAGGAGAGCCGAGGCGGAGCTGATGGCTGCGCTGAAGGCGGGGCGGGGTGCAAACTGGAGCCTTCGGGCATGGCGGGCTTTGGGGGGCATCTTCTGGAGGAGGCCCCCCCTGTTAGCCCCTGACCTCCGGGCTCTGCTGACGTCAGAAACTTCTGACCCTCAGATCCGGATGACTTATGGGACCCCCAGTCTCCCGGCCCGGGTGCCTGTGGGGTTCCTTGCATCACGGGCAAATCTGACGTCTAGGACCCCGGATCTCTGGGCACGACTGACTGTGGGGACTCCAGGCTCCAGTGACCAGGAGGCCCGCAGGAGCCCTGGAAGCCGTCGGCGCGAATGGCTGGCGGTGGCGGTGGGCGCAGGGGGTGCAGTGGTGCTGCTGTTGTGGGGTTGGGGGCGGGGTCTTTCCTCGGTGCTGGCTGCTGTTCCTGCTCCGCCACCCACTTCTCCCCGGAGCCAGTACAATTTCATCGCAGACGTGGTGGAGAAGACAGCCCCTGCTGTGGTCTATATCGAGATCCTAGACCGGTAATGGTGAAGTTGACCAGGAGGTGTTGAACTGCCTTTAGTGAAGGCAAGGGAGCAGGATGAGGTGGAAGCTGCAGTGTAATCGGTGCTTTCCCCATCCCAGGCACCCTTTCTCCGGCCGTGAAGTCCCCATCTCAAACGGATCAGGATTCGTAGTGGCTTCAGATGGGCTCATCGTTACCAACGCCCACGTGGTGGCTGATCGGCGCCGAGTGCGAGTGAGGCTGCCTAGCGGAGATACTTATGAGGCCATGGTCACAGCTGTGGATCCCGTAGCAGACATTGCCACGTTGAGGATTCAAACCAAGGTGGGGATGGAGTAGGCCAGATCTGATGGCAGCTGTTCTCTTACTCCCTTCTTAAAATGACCAGTTTTGGTGTCCTCGTTTCCCTTAAGGAGCCTCTTCCCACACTGCCCCTCGGCCGCTCTGCTGATGTCCGGCAAGGGGAGTTTGTTGTTGCCATGGGAAGTCCCTTTGCACTGCAGAACACGATCACATCTGGCATTGTCAGCTCTGCTCAGCGCCCAGCCAGGGACCTGGGACTCCCTCAGAACAACGTGGAATACATTCAGACCGATGCAGCTATTGATGTGCGTCCCGATATGAGGGAAATTCGGTGCTAGGTTGGAACTGGGGAGAACAGCTGTTGGGTATGAGCACCAGCTGACACGTGGTGGTGACTGGGCCTGTATCAGACGTTGGGCTGCAAAAGGCAGCCTCTCTAGTTCTGTGCTAGGAATGGAATTTGAAGAATTTCCCTACACCGTGTTTATGTCCCCAGTCTTAAAATTCCCAGAGGCATGGGATTCCAGATCTTTTTGATGTTCTCTTTCATTTTATCTCACAGTTTGGAAATTCTGGTGGTCCCCTGGTTAACCTGGTGAGTGCCCGTGTTCTTCTAAGAATCCATGCCCCAGGTCCATGGGAGGTGTGGGTTTTCCTCTGATTTAGGGAATTTTAGCTAAGTCTCTAGTCTCTTGTTTCTCTCCTGGTATCCAGACAGACAGACAGACAGACCCCTGCTCCCAAATCCTTGCTACTCTTGTTCAGGTGCCCCCATCCTCTGCCATCTGTGTGGGCTAGGGGACAGGGGGCTGTGTCCCTGCAGGATGGGGAGGTGATTGGAGTGAACACCATGAAGGTGACAGCTGGAATCTCCTTTGCCATCCCTTCTGATCGTCTTAGGGAGTTTCTGCATCGCGGGGAAAAGAAAAGTGAGCCTGTCTTACAGGGAAAGGGGTTCCTTTAAAATGGAGGATGGGGCTTAGGGGAGGGGCATTCACTGGGACTTGGTATAGAGGGGTCTACTGTAGGGGGTAAGGGAAAGAATGTAGCTATGGGGGGATCAATTGTCCTCTTTTATTACAGATTCCTGGTTTGGAATCAGTGGGTCCCAGCGCCGCTACATTGGAGTGATGATGCTGACCCTGACTCCCAGGTATGTTAGGGTCATGATATATACATATACATATACATAGAGAGAGATACACACACACACACCCTACTCTTTTCTTGGGTTTGTTTTCATGTCTTTACCTAAAGTAAGCTGTTGTCTGCTGTCACAAGAACTGTTCCCTCTCATCATAACTTCCTCATCCTACTGCATTTGGACCCTTCAGTAGATTGAGAACATCCTGTTATTGCTATGATGCAAAGCCTGCATTAACCTAGCACTGGAGGACCATTCCCACCCATCTCTAGTTATCCTTCCAGGCAGCTTGCCTTTCTTCAGAACTACTTTCATTGTCCACTTCTATGTCTCAACACCTTATTTCATAAAGTGGTAGGACCCACCCTTCTAGGCTCAGCCTAAGTTCTAACCCTTCCTTATCGTAGAATTTCAGGGTGACAGAAGTGAAGTTGATCAACACCATATATCTTTTGAAATTAGCTATCTTTTATGTGTATATCCCACTTCCTAAGCTCTAGAAGGCAGCAAGTGAACTATTAAGATGGGAGTGGGCCTGTGTGGAGCTCTAATCTAATGCCCTTTCAGCATCCTTACTGAACTACAGCTCCGAGAGCCAAGCTTCCCTGATGTTCAGCACGGTGTCCTCATTCATAAAGTTATCCTGGGGTCCCCTGCACACAGGTGATGGGGAGCCTGCTCTGTGGGGTGGGGTGGGGGTGGATGTATCCTTGGACTTCTCTGCCTACTCTTTCCTTGCCATGTCCGTCCTCCACAGGGCTGGTCTGCGGCCTGGTGATGTGATCTTGGCCATTGGGGAGAAATTGGTACAAAATGCTGAAGATGTTTATGAAGCTGTTCGAACCCAATCACAGCTGGCAGTGCGGATCCGGCGCGGATCCGAGACACTGACCTTATACGTGACCCCCGAGGTCACAGAATGACTGACTGGACTGGCGAGAGTTCGAAGCTCTTGCTCCGATCATCTTCCTGCTTTCCTAGCCTAGGTTCTGAGTGTGTGTGGGTAGAGGAGGAGTCAGTGGACCTGTGGAGGGCAGGCCCCTCTAACCGCTGCACCAGTCCTGGGCTCCAAAGAACACATTTTATATAAAATAAAATTATACCTAGCAACATGTTACAGTCAAAAATGGGGGGCTGGATCTTTTCCCCCACCAAATGGCTAGAGGTAACGCGGTCCTTAGGAGAACGGAGAGCTATGGGAGCTGACCCTCTTGACCTCCTCTATTCAAGAGAATGAGCTGCTGCCATCCTGTGTGGGGCAGTTCTTTGTGTTGTTTTCTGTCTGTTGCTGGGGCTGTTGGCTGATTCTCCATGCTTGTTGGCCAAAGGTTATGACAGCTGACCCAGTAAAGGAGGCACCAACTTCTGCTCAACAGTTTGTCGTCCGTAGTGCACAGGTGGTTGAGTGTAGTGCGCCTGCTGACATCAGGGGTTCTGTGGTAAGCTCCTGAGGTAATGGCAGCCTCAGACCCCTGCCATTGGGGGTCAGTGGTGGTTTGCAGAGGGTGGTAGCATTTTAGACGATCTGGTTACTGGTCTGGCCAGGGTAGCGCTCAAACCTCCTGTTGGCTTCTTCACTGAAGGCATCGCCTGAAGAGACAGGCACTGTGAGGGGCTGTCCCTGCACAGAGGCAGGAGCACATGCCCATCATGGGCAGTGACAGCATGGAAGCCTTTCCCTCCTGCCCCGCATTCACCCTGCTCGTCTGTCACCTACCGATGTGGCAGTTGTGCACCCAGATGCGATGCCCGTCGTATTTGCAGTTACACTTCATTGCATTGTTGGTGAAGTCACTTTCTGCTACCTCAAAATTTGGGTTGATAACGACCTGTGAGTGAGGAAGAGTGCTGGTGTGACCCAGCTGCACTCTGGCAGGTCACAGGTGCCCTCACCACCCACCCCTAACCCCAGCATCCGAAGGTCCAGGCAGATGCTAGGCACCTGAAGAATGTAGTTTCCTGGCTTCACGTCTGTGATGTCGATCCACTGACAGTCAATGTCGTGCCTGTAGAGATCCCAGCATCCCACGGTGATGCCCTGCTCTCCAAAGTTGGCGCACTCATACCTCTTGGAGACATCTGAAGGGGGAGTTAGATGTCAGGGAAGGGCGGGTGATGCCACTCTTGGGCTTAAGTCCACTCTGGCCCCAACTCACCCTCTTGACACTCAGTGTCTTCTAGACAGAAACTAGCTTTGTGCCCCTCAGCCACCTTGGTGCCGTTGGGGGTCAGGATATCATAATGAGTGAAGATGTCCATACTGTGGTAATGCCTGTGGGACAAGGGAACTTGTGATTCTTCCCTGGATCCCAGCAGGCTTGTTAGACCCCTGAGCCTTGCCTTTGTCTCTGGCCCCCTCTGCCCTCTCACCCATGACACTCATGCCACACCCAGGAATGGCGCCCAGCCTTGGGCCTAAAGTCAGCTCTTCCTAGGTTGTGGATCTGGGAAGAGAATCGGAGCAGGCGTCGATGGCCATAAGGCCAGTTGGCCGAGCGGGCAGAGCTAGCCAGGCAGTTCTCCTCAGCAGCACAGTACAACATGTGCAAGGGCCGATCTTCAATATAAGCAGTCTCCTGTACCAGTGCTGAGTGCAGCAGCAGATCTGAAGCAGCTACATATGAGAGAGAGAGTGGTGGTTACCACTGAAGGTGCTTCCATCTCCGTATGGGAGACTGCCTTATCTCCAGGCAGATCATGACACAGCCCCCTCCAATTAGCTCTAGCTTACACTACTCACTTTCAGAACAGATGACCCCCGCAGTGAAGCGGGTTCCCGTCCTCTTGCAGGTGATGTGGCCGCTGTGATGGGCACACTGGTTCAGGGACAGCTCAGACCCCGTGCAGCGCACTCCGCTCATCACCACCTCAGTTACATTCCCTGAGTCCCAGTACCAGGTTTCCTGGGGATGTAGGCAGGTGTTCCAGTGAGGCCATAGGTTCCAGTTTCCAGGGCCAAGGGACATGTTTCCACAGTCCTGGCCCAAAACACAGACTTTGGCGACAACAGCTTTGGTTTCCCTCTTCTCCCTGCTTACCTGAAGGCCGTGATTGGCGTAGCCAAGACCAAGTTGCCTACAGGCCACCATGGCCTCCAGTGTTCCCCAGTCATCCCCACAGATGAGGCCCCAGCGTAGATGCCCAGGTACCCCTATTTGCACCTCGACTCGCCCTTCATATCGGCTGCGGCCCCCACTGAGTCGGATCTGTAGAGGTATAGAGGGGAAGTGCAGGGGGAACTTTGGGGATGGCAGTCTGTAGCAGGGAGCAGGGACAGAGAAAGGGCTCACAAATGACAAATGAGGGATGTCCAGGCCTGAGTAGAAAGACCTAAAGTAGAATGTATGACTGACCTTGGTCTCCACCCCAGTGTAGGGGAGGTTGCACCGGACACCAGCATCCTGGCTGTGGGAACAGTCCTCAGCTGTGATGTTCTTGGATGGGCATCTCCAAAGGGAGGGTTCCTGGCCAGAGCACCGGACTTCACTCAAGTGGATGGCACCCATGCCTACAGTCGGAAGTCAAGGCTGAGGAGGTTGTAACTAGACCATTGCCCAGAGGACTCCATACCTTCCCAAGGAATGCACCCCTAGAAGTGTGAAAATCCTCTCCCCTCACCCTGCCCCATGCGGGCACCACTCAGGGCCTCTCGGGCAGTGCCAAAGCCCAGCTCTCGACACACCACACTGGCTGCCTGCAGGTCCCACTTTCGGTCACAGACTGTTCCCCATGTGCCAGCCTTCAGGACTTCCACTCGGCCTTCTCCATGGTGGGCCCCACCCTTTAGACGCACGCGGGCCTGTAGAAGAGAGACATGCCCAAAGAGGTGAATGGAAACATTGATTTGGGAAGACCAGGGAGATTGTTGGTTTAAGTAGCCCAGGGAGCTGAATGAGGTTTTTATGATAGTGGGTGGCATCAGATCTGTGGCACAGCCACTGGAAGGTTCCTTGTCTTCAAAGGTCAAGGCTTGCTTAGGGAGTTCCCACCCTGGGTGGGGAAAGGTCACATTCACTGTCTTGGGCGGGAGTGTGTAGTTGAAAGGTAAGTTTGCCTCGTGCGCGTGCGCGCGCGTGCATGCGTTCGTGTGTGTGTGTGTGTGTGTGTGTGTGTGTGTGTGTGTGTGTGTGTGAAGCCTGAGGTTCAATCCTCAGTACTGCTGAATGAAGAAGACTTGTCTTACATACCTCCCCTTGAGGCTTAGAGTGCTGCTGCTTCTTCTGACCAGTAAAGGTGGCATAAAGAGGGCCCAGCACACAGCTCACCACTGCAGGGCTTCCCCCAGAGCACCTGGCAGTGTCATTGGCACGATAGAACTCTAGAGAGCAAAGGGAGAGGTGGGCTTCTGTGCCCACACATGCCACGCTGTGCAGACCAAAGGAGTGCTGCTTCTTCTGGGCCAGCATCCTATGGGGACAGGAGTGAGGTGCAGTACTGTGAGGGTGAGTTCTCACCCCCACCCCGCTCCACAGCCATCTGCCAGTTCACTTCCCTGACAACCCCCAACCTCTCATGGTCACTTATCCCTTTCTTTCCCTTCTGTGTTTTCCTTCTGTGAAGACAGGACTGTTTAGTGTGTAGTATGAAAGAGCGTTGGCTGCCCAGTCAGGGTCTTTGGACACTTGTAAATAGAACCCTAAGGGAAGGGTGGTCAGGTTTGATAACAACCTTGTACCTTTGTTTGTTTGTTTGTTTTGTATTTTGAGACAGGGTTTCCCTGAAGCCTTGGCTGTCCTAGACTGTCCATAGAGCAGGCTGGCCTTGAATTCACAGAGCTTTGCCTGCCTCCGCCTTCTCCTGGAGTGCTGGGATTAAAGGCAGGCACCACCACTGCACAGCTGCAACCTTGTTCTTTTTTTTTTTTTTTTTTTTTTCACCTTGAATTTTTTTTTTTTTTTTTTTTTTTTTTGCAACCTTGTTCTTAATGACCTAAAGGCAGGCTGAGGCCATTTAGGTCATGAAGAGACCAAGGCAGCCATACAAATCTAACAGGAAGCCAGAAGACATGTCTCTGAAGGAGTAGCTGGCACAAAACTGGCCTAAATAGCCAGTGAGCAGACCCTTCTATTATGCTGTGGCTGAACACGTCAAATGAAGATGAGCTAGGATGCAGAGTACTGAGGAAGTCTGCATGGAAATGGCTTCTCAGAGGCCAGAGGAACTTCCACGTTAGAAGCCCTGTCATACTATCACAGCTACGGCAAGAATAGGCTAGAACTGGTGATGACTCTCTGGAATGAAGACAAGACAGACAAAAGCTGAAGGGACTCCATGGCTAAAGAGGGAAGGCAGCTATGGCTGTCCCGATGGCAAACACAGATGTCTTAATGAGGTAGTCATGCTCATGCGATCTCAACTGAGTATTGTCCCACAGTCATCTGAGCAGAAAACAGGACCAAACTGGAGATGCTCACATGGGGAAACACTAGAGATGCATGAGAGAAGAGGGGAACTCATAGATACCACAGAACAACAAGAGTTTGCAGCTAGGTGGTGGGAAGGGAGAACTCTCTTCCCAGAAAGGCTGGGTGGACTCAGGGAGACAGGGGAAGCAGAAGTGTGCATGGAGTGGTCTGCCAGGCTGGTTCATTGCAGTCTGGTGCCCTATCCCTGACATTAGAGAAAAGAGGGAATGTAACAATCTAAAGCTAGGAAGACAGGAGAGAAGGCATTTATAAACAAAACAGGCAAAGGACTGGGCAGTGGTGGCGCACGCCTTTAATCCCAGCACTTGGGAGGCAGAGGCAGGCGGATTTGTGAGTTCGAGGCCAGCCTGGTCTACAAAGTGAGTTCCAGGACAGCCAGGGATATACAGAGAAACCCTGTCTCGAAAAAAACAAACAAACAAACAAACAAAAACAAAGATGACCTAAGCCAAAGAAGATTGCAAGAACTTGCATTCATCAAATTCTGAGCTCTTGGACAGCTGCCGGGGACAGAAGCCCACTTTTTGAGGTGAGCTTGCTGAGGGAAGAGGAGACGATGGAGGAGCTGATCTCTGCTGGCCTTAGTCATAAGTGATCAGGGAGGTTTCAGTGGTGCTGCCTGCCCTTTAAAGACAAGTTGGACGGAAGTCTCTTATTCCCTTGAATTCTGAGGAAGCCCAGAAAGAAAATATGCAACTGGATGCCAAACAGGCAGCCGGGGGTGGGGGGNGGGGGGTGGGGGGCTGTGACTCTTAAACTGTTCTTGGAAAAGTTCCATAGGCTACCCTCCACACCAGGTAAACTGGTAATGTCTACTTAAAAAAACAAAAAAACAAAAAAACCAACTTTAATAGTGTATATATGTATGTGTCGGAGTATCAGTTGTGTAGAGTTGCCTAATATAGGTACTGGGAATTGAACTCAGGTCCCCTGGAAAAGCAATCCACACTCTTTTTTTTTTTTTTTTTTTTTTTCCGAGACAGGGTTTCTCTGTGTAGCCCTGGCTGTCCTGGAACTCACTCTGTAGACCAGGCTGGCCTCGAACTCACAAA
>NC_034591.1:100055705-100092400 GCF_900095145.1 Mus pahari | reverse complement strand
AACTCACAAATCCGCCTGCCTCTGCCTCCCAAGTGCTGGGATTAAAGGCATGCGCCACCACTGCCTGGCCACAATCCACACTCTTAACCATTGATCCAAGTGGGATCCATAGGCTGTCTCTCCAACCCCTGGTAGTATTTACTTTAAAAAAAAAAAAAAAAAGAAGAAGAAGAAGAAGAAGAACTTGGAAACACTCATCAGAGAAAGCAGGATGAGAACAGCAATCTCTCGGGCACTTCAGGAGAAGGTGCGACCAGGACAGAGTGCTGGATTGCCTACTGGAGTTCATGAAAGGAAGACAAGCACACGGTGAAGCACAACATCCTGTGACTAACACAGTGCCCAGAGACTCAGGACACAGCCTTACTTCCTGTTTCTGGAAGGATCTGGAAGATGTTTGTCACCGCTGCCAATCCACCTGTCACCAGCTCCATCAGTCCAACAGGTTTGCCCTGCACGTGTTCCTGGTCAGAACCCTACCCCTGCCCCTGCCCCTGCCCCTGCCCCTGCCCCTGCCCCTGCCCCTGCCCCTGCCCCTGCCTGCCCTGCTTCCAGCCCCAACCTCATTTACCTCTTGCTTGGCCCTCTGCCCACTCGGGGCTTGTGTTTTACTTTAAACTTGTTGATTGTTCTGCAAAAGGGAGAAAGATGTTGGAAGAGGCAGTCATTGAGCACATGGCCTGGGGAAAGTGAAGCACTCTGTTTGTAGAAGGACCCTTTGTTCACAGTATGCGTATGCGGAGGGCAACTGATCTCCCTGCACACAAAGACTGCTGAATGCCAAGGAGGGCATGTGCTCGCCCAGCCACCCCTGATGCTCACTGGAATCAGTGCCACTAAAGGCAAATCCAATTATGGAAATCCAGGTGAGGGGGAGGAGAGGAGGTCAGCGGAAGGTCAAGGGAGGAGAGATTGGAATTGTTCCTGGACAGAGGGAGTTGTGGGTGTGGGTAGGGAGGAGGAGGGATGCAAGGGCCGAGGCTGAAGTGTCTCCTCAGCTGTTCCTACACATCTTCCTCCTCCCATTCCCTAAGATCAAAGCTCACCCATCCCCATGCCTGTTTCCCACCCTCCCCTGGGAGCAGCCATCTTTCAACTACATTCCTAACCCACAGGCTTGGGTTCTGGGATGGACATGGATAGATCTCCATCCATCCATCCACCTCCTGAGGCCTCAGAGGCTGACAGGAGGTCCCCGGGGCTCGTGCCCCTTTACCTTCCAAGGGACTGGGGGTGTCGGGCTGAGGCTTTGGCCGCTCGCTTCCTCAACTTTCTGTGAGGATAAGACAAGATCGAGTCAGGATTGGTGTAGAACCAGGTGGACAAGGCCAGAGCAGCCAGAACCGGGGACAAGATTCCTAATGGAGAACTTCTAAGAGTAGAGTGTGATGTCATCAGCCACTCCCAAGGCCCTCCTGGCTCTGCTAGCATAGGAACAGGTGAGTGAGCCTTGGCGAGGGCCATAGACCCAGAACAGTGCCCCAGTAACCAGGACCTTCAGAGATTAGATCAAGACCGATGAGGAATGAGTGTCGCTGGCTCTGGAGGTAGAAAACCTCAGAAGAGGGCAGAGGAGGGGCCACTGGGATCTGGAGGTCAGAGAAGCAGCCCAGGATCAGGCCCAGGGAGGCTGACAACACCTCTTTCACTCCCCCTCTGTTTGTGTGTGTGCTTCCTGGGTGGTGTCTCCAAGGAATCCACTGGCCATGTCTAGACCTGAGACTGCTGGTCCAGGGACTGAGAACATATCTGAGGACATTAGCTTTGACATTTGACTGGGGAATCTTTCTGCCCACGCTCCAACCCCACAGGCCTGGTCATTCACAAGCTGAGCTCATCTCCCAAACATGCTTGCAGGGAAGTAAATTGCCTGACTTCCTCCTTCAGCTGTTTCCTCAAGTCTGTTTCTCCTCATTGTCCTTTTCATTTTGAAGATGTTAACTGTGGCCACTCTTTGTCCTACCCAACACTATGTATGCCTTTCCCAGGGTATGCAGGGTCGTGGGGTGCAGGGTTGAGACAGGGTCTTGATTACATAGCCCTGGCTGGTCTTGAACCAGTGTTGATTCTTCTACTTTTGTACTGTACATACTCTCAGTAGCCAGGCTGGCCTTGAACTCAGAGATCCACCTGCCTCTGCCTGCCCAGTGCTGGAATTAAAGGCCTGCGCCACCACCGCCTGGCTGGTCTACATCTTAGAAAGAAGTTTATGGAGTTCCCTGTTGGCCCCTTGGTTATTGTTCCTTTGTCCATGTTCCTGCTCTGCCATTTCTCTTGAATATCCATGCATTCCAACGTAGTATACCATGGGAAGGAGCACTAGGATTTTATATGTGCATTTTAAATGTATTTACTCTCTTCCCCTGAGTGTTGTCCAGGCTGGCCTCAAACTTGCAATTCTCTTGTCTGAGCCTCCCAAGTATTGGGATTACAAGCCATCACCAGGCATGGCTTTTTAGCTTTTTGTTTTTGTAAATTTGGGTTTATGTGTGTGGGTGTTTTGCTTGCATGTGTGTGTGTGTGTGTGTGTATGTGTGTGTTAGAGCATATGTGTATGCATGTATCCCTGGAAGGCAGAATAAGCCACTGTACTCCTGGAGCTGGAATTACAGGTGTTTGAGACCCAAGAAGGGAACTGGGAACTAAACTCAAGTCCTCTGCAAGAACAGCGAGTACTTTTAACCAATGAGCCATCTCTCCAGCCCCGTAATTATTTCATTTATGAAAACCCATCTGAACAAATAGAGCCACAGCCTGCCTGATCATATGACCTCACGGGGATATCTTCATTGATATCTGTCTCCCCACCCCCACCCCAAGTCAGGGCCCCCAAGCCAGCCTACAATCCCAGACCCCCCTGCCTTAGGCTCCGATCGTCTGGGCTTGTGGCTGAGTACCACTTCTGAACGCCTTAGTGTCACTCGACATGGTAGCACACACCTCCAATCCTAGCACTTGGGAGGCAGAGGCAGGTAGGGCTCTATGAGTTTGAGGCCAGCCTGGTCTATATAGTGAGTTTCAGGACAGCTATGTAAAGAGACCCTGTCCCTTCCCAAACAAATCAACCAACCAACAAACCAACTAGCCACTTTGCTGTCTTTTCCCATTACGTTTATTAGAAAGGTCTAGCAGATCTGTAGCCACAGCCTGTGGCTCTGTAGTCTGCTGCCTGCCTACCTCCATCATCATTTAGCACCCTTGTGCTCTCCACCCTTGCATGGAGGTCAGTCACTATGTGCCACCATGACATGAATGAGGGAGTGACCTCTAAGACCAGGCACAGTGGAGAATCTGCAGTCCCAGCACTCAACGCTGAGACAAGGGGATTACGGTTTAAGCTGCTACATAGGGAGAGTGCCTTATATAAGGAAGTGTCTTCTTACAGGCACTGAAGCTCTCAGAGCCTCAGCTCCTTTTCCTGCATAAGAGCAGTAAAGAGTTCATATACCTATACATTTTCCCTCTAAATTTCTATAGCTTCCATGTATTCTACAACACCAAAACAAGTTTAAATTATAAATACAAAACTGAGCACACCTGTAATTTGATAAAAAGTTTGGCTTTATCACCCCCACCCTCCCCCACATGATAATTAAAAGAGAGAGAGAGAGAGAGAGAGAGAGAGAGAGAGAGAGAGAGAGAGAGAGAAAAGGAAAGAGCAAAGCAACCAATGGCTTAGTAGAGAAAAGCTCTCACCATTGGAACCTGGGAACTTGAGCCTGATCCCAGGAATCCAGTGTGGAGGGAGAGAGTTGACTCTTGAAAGTTATTCTTTTACCTCCTGTATGCACAGCTGCGCGCGCGCGCACACACACACACACACACACACACACACACACACACACACACACACACACTAATTAACACGACAAAAATAAAACAATTCCAAGTCGAAGCCATGATTAGAGATGTGATTAGATGCCACCCTCAGCTGGCCATGCGGATGCAGGCCCAGATTCCTGGACTTGGGAGGTGGAGGCAGAAGGATCAGGGGTTCAGGGCCAGCCAGGGATATCTAAGATGTGGTTTCAAACAAACACAAAACCACCTCTGGGGCAGGAGAAAATGGCTCAGCACAGAAAGGAACTTGCCATCAAGACTGATACCCCGAGTTCAATCCCTGGACCCCGAAGAGGAGAGAACAGACCCTGGCAAGCCGTCCTCTGCCTTCCATCTGTTCACAGTGGCACGCAAAAGAAATAAAAATGTGATAAAAATTAAAACAGCAAAACAAAACCTCTGCTCAAAACTCCCCAATGGTTCCTTATGTCACAGGGTAGGGCCAATGTCTCCCACGTGGCCCTCCTGGATCTAGCTCACCAACTCTTCCCTTCCATCTCCTGGATCAGGTCACCCAACACATTCTATGCACACTCAGCTCCAGCCACACTGAGGTGAAGACAAGAATGCCTTCTCCCCACCCCTTATAATCCCCCTCCCTCACCTACATGACTGCATAGCTGAGGCCACTGCTTTTAAACCCTCCCTCAGGAGATGTCTACTCAAAAGGCTTTCCCTCAGCACTTTTACTTCCTTATCCTTACTGCACACTAGTGAGGCAGGCAAGCATGGGAACAGCTTAGCAAACTGGGGTTCTAGTTGGCTTGAGCTCCACATATACATCCCCTTTCTCAACAAAGCATGGAGCATCCTGGGGTACCCTCCACCCCCTATCTTGCTGCAGGCACACTTGTCTCTAAACAAAGCAATCGGGTCACTCTGTCACAGCTGACCCAGGAACCCTTAGGAACTCCCTTTTTGGAGCAAACACATCCTGATGAATATTCAGGAACAAGAGGAGTGAGTCTATCCAGCATAGGCAGGTTTGGGAGCCAGTGCAGTAAGGTATACTGTATTCTCCGAGTATACTTTTAGGGAAAAGCCCCAATCTATCATCTTATGCCTATGCATGATCGGTCATACATATTGATTAAAATCAGACACATCTTGGGGAAAGATATGAACACTAACCAAAGGCTTATATAACCCAAGTTTGCCAATCAAAATAGGAAACTGCATATGGTTCATCCCTTAACCACCAGGCCTTCTCCTGGACCCACAAAAGGATGGTGACCAGGTGACCTCGAGCACTCTAGCCCAGGTAGCCTGCTGTGTGCTCTCTTGCAGCCTACATGTCCCACACTTCCACAGTGTCTTTGAATTTATTTCTTCCTTTCCCACTTTGCTATTTGCCTGTGCTCTTTCACTTCTTTGAATAAGAAGCCATGAACCTGGTTCTGATAGAAGCCACGCTAACACAGCCATCCTTTCATTTTATAAGTTCACTTATTTTCTGGTTGTCCCCTGGTCCCCAGCGGAAGAATGTTTGTGCTTAGTGTGGAATCACCAAAGTCTACAATAGAAGCCGCACACAGTGGGGCATCAAATCCATGTTGGACGAGTGACCCTCTAGACCTTGTTTCAGTCCATCCACTCCTCTTGGAAAGGCTTGGGCTTCAATCCTACAACTGTTTGTAACCTGGTGTGTGGATTCTGAAAGACAATGCCTGAGCTCAGTGCAAGGACCTGAGCCCCAAATGGATGCCAGGACAGGCACACAATCGCACACAGCTTTGTAAACTGCTGCCAGTCTGCAGGTGACTCAACTGTGTTCCCCAGGGCTGAAGGAACAAAGGTGCGTTTGGGCACCACAGTAAAGAAAATTCCAGCCAATATGGAAATGAGTGGATGTTTTAGAATGTTCTGATTTTAGAAAGAGAAAGTTTTCACACTCTGCAGATAAATGCTAAGGAAAACATATGGTAATTCTTAGAGATCTGAAATTACTGGAATAATAAAATTACACTCAAACCCATGATAGCATTCTGGGGAGGATTACTAGAGATAGAGGTGATTATCTGGATTTTAGCAAGGCTAAAAAAAAAAAAAAAAAACCCTCATAATTTCACTATAGATGAATGAAATATTGGTTACACTAGCACCACGTTCTACCCAGAGCATATTCAGGTTCAAAAGGCAGCTTTATCCATATTAGAGATAAGACTTGAACCTGTTTTCTATCTCAATGCAAGGAGTGTAGACTTTCTTTAAAGACTGGCACTTTTACAATACCCGGCCCACTTCTTATGCATTGCGCTCAATGAAAAGTCATCTAACTGGCTGTTTATCTCATTTACCAAATGAGATGCCCAAGAAGGAAGCCGCCCTTTGCACAGCGATCCCTAGGATGACTTGGCGCTGGCCAGTCACAATCTCTGAGGCACGGGGCGCAGCCTCGCAAAGACACCCCCAGGCACCGCCTCTAACAGGCGGCCGCACCCTCCCGCGAACTCTGAACTTTCAAGGCCCCAGGGCCCAGACTCCAGAAATCTGCCTGCCGACCGATGACGTCACCGGCGCGCATGCGCATTCTGCACCTTGCCTAGCTGTTTAAATTTCTGGGTAGGAAAGCCTTCGAGGTCATGCGTGGTTTCCCAGTTGCCTACGTCACAGAAGTCTCCTTGCATTCCCTCCCGGGCTTTCCACAGTGCCTCTCAACCTCTCCAAAGTCTGAAAATACCCTTAGCCCCCGCACCTGTAGAAGGCCATGTTGACTCTCTTTTCTCCAGGGAAGCCCAGCATACCGCAGACTACGTGGCTGTTGTGGGCACTCCAGCCTTTGTCACACACTTGCGACCAGCCGTCAGGAAGCCTGACTTCAACCAGGCCCTCAGTCACAGGCAGGGGTCGCCTGCCCCACTCCACTGCTGGTCGGAGTCGCACCTCCTCCACTTGCAGCTGATGCTCCACCTGAGATGGGACCAGAGGCAGGGGAAAGAATCACAGTATAACACTGTGCAGCCCCGATGGAGCCCTGATTGTGTCTGTAAAACCCAACGGTGGGACTACTGAGACAGGGCTCAGGAAGACGCCAGGCCAAGCTGCCTGTGTGGGGGATGTGCCCCAGAGTGCAGTGTGTAGCGGTGGCAGAATACGCTATGCTCGAGACATAATCACAGGGTCCGAAGGCTCTAAGAGAAGCTATAATAAGTCTGCCTGAAGCATGAGGCAACCTTCACAATGGGAGGGTCTTGGGAAGAGGAGGAAGAAAGACAATGGAGGAGCGCAGACACATGGGGGAGAGGGACAGGTGAACAGGAATGAAACGAGAGCGCATGCCAGGTTTAGTAATTCAATGTTGAATACTTGAAAGGATTTGAGGGCTAGAACTCTTCCTCAAGACCTGAGGTTTAATTCTCAGGACCCACATGGCAGCTCACAACCTTCGGAAACTCCAGTTCCATAGGATCCAGTGCCCTCATCTGGCCTCTCTTCACTAGGCAGGCACGGTGTACACAGACATATACGACTGCAAAACACCCATACACATTTTTAAAACTTGGATTGTACAGTGCAGAACCTCATCTGCCCCCCACCTTCCAAGTTTCCCAGAAATCCACATTATTCTATAAAGGCTTATGGGATGGGAACTCTTTATGATATCTCTTCTAATCACATATGGCACCTGGTAGCTGTGTGTGTGTGTGTGTGTGTGTGTGTGTGTGTGTGTACACTGCAGACCTCAATGACGTTGGAGTCTGAGAAACCGGGAAGGCGCTGGTCCTTGCAGATGACCCCGGCATCCTCATCATGGGTACAGTCACTGTTTCCCCAGCCCCGAGAGGCACATTCTGTCACACTTCCTTCAGTCCCCCTGCAGCTCAGATTGTCCAACCAGATTCGGCCTGTGGAAAGGGGGATGAGCAGTAAGTGCTTGAGGATGGCTGACAGTGATGGCGGCCTCACTCGGCCTTGGGCTAATCCTTCTTTGATGAGAAGAAGATGGGGAAGAGACAGGGGACTCTGGAGGGTGTTAGGTTGATGCAAGGCTAGTGGCGATCTGGGACGCTGAAGACGTGATTAGGGTGAATTAAAACAAAAACAACCGACAACAGAGAATCAACATTTCTCACCAATATCAATCAGGATTCATTCAGTAACAGCTATAATTAAGTACCTACTAGGGCCAAATGCTTTGCCATAGTATATACACAGTCATTCTTAGTCTGGAGCCGCCAGAAGATTACCTTATATAAATAGACCGGGGCTCCAAAAATGATGTCTAACTTGCCTAAGAGTCTGACTTTTCACTGAGGCTTGGGAGTCTCAGAGTCTTTCAGTTCACCCTGCCACCTCCCCTGTGGCATTTTCTGTATACCTACATGGCCGACTGCCACAGAAATCCTGACTTTACTTTCTGGGCCATACTGACTATCACTGACCACTCAAAACTGGGAGGAACCTCGTGAAAATTATGTATTCCAGGCAGTGTTCAGGGCACCTCAGCTAGTCTAACAGGGCCTTTACCTTTCTGCCCCAGGAGGCCACATAGCTCTCAGAAGGTCCTTGTGGGTCTTTATGACTTTCCTCTGCTAGGTCTGATTCAGTCCTTTGATGCCACCCAGAAAACCCTTCGCCACGACTGTCCTTCCTGAATTGAACCCAACCGTCATGTAATTGCTAAGTGAGGCTTTGCTTGTTTGTTTCTGTGCCAAACTTTTGGTTTCTTCAGCCATTCCTCCTGAAAGTGGCTTTCTGAAAGCGGTTTCCTCTCTGTCTGTCTCCACCCTCCTCCCTCCTTCCCTCCTTCTCTCTGGAGGTTTGAGTGTAGGGGAAGTACTCCTGAGCATCTCCACTTTCTACTGTTGGCCTCAAAGGCTGTTACCTCCAAAGTGACACTTGATCTCTGAAGCAGCAGAGCAACTGGGAACAGAGGAGGGGGATCAACAAGAGGCCGCACCCACGTCCACCCATCAGTCCTAGTGTGAGCCCATACAATCTGAGCACTTTCAGCTTCAGAGAATTGTGTCCCAACCCTCACACCGTCATACTCGTTCCACATGAGTTCCTGTTTGCTGGTTTTAGCTCTGACCTGGATCCCGATTTTGTCAGCTGTAGTCTATGACCCCTTCTGGCTAGGGGACATGCGGATACCATTCACCTGCCCTCATATTATCACCGAGCCGACCGTACCATTCACCTGCCCTCATATTATCACCGAGCCGACCGCACGTGGATCACCCAGGGCCCCCCTGCACCGGGCTGTCTTTGCGCACGGCTCTGTGGGATCTCCCCTTGCAGAAGAAAGCATAGCTCCCCCCTCACTGTACACACGGAACACTGGAGGCTCCTGGAGAGTACCGGCTAGCTTCAGGTCACATGGAATGAGTATGGTAGATGGCTTATAATCTGTGGGTTTGCTTGATTCTGTCCATTCTTGGTGTCCGTGTCCCTTTGGCTGTGCCATCATGGTGTTTTGTTCTTTTCTATGGACTTGAACTGCACTCAGGTAATGTCCGGGCTAGCCCAGAGCATTGCTCACCTGTTCCAGGGCCATATTTGGCACTATGGGTCCACCCTGTGGCTTCTGTGAAACCCAGCTCCCGGCAGAGGACATGGGCGGCCTGCAGCGTGAAGTCATCGTCACAGATGGTGCCCCATTCGCCGGCTCGCTGTATCTCCACGCGACCTTCATAGGGCTTTCTAGGAAAGCCAGCCAGCCGGAACCTCAGCCCCTGGCTTCCTACCTTCTTCTCTGGGCTGGTAGAAGGAGACGGAGACCCCACACTGAAGCTGCACAGACAGTGTAGCAGCAGTAGTCCCCATGGGCAGCAATACCACACATTGACAGCTCTCATGGCAGGTGGGGCCCAAGGAGGGGGGCACTAAGGGACAGAGAAGGAGACACACACACACACTGAATGAGAGTAGGAACACAAAGAAAACAGGCATAGCCCTAGAGACCTAGATTGGGGGTGAGGGAGACTCTCCTTTCACTTTGCAAATAATAAAACTTGTAACTGTGGTTAGTGTTCCACCATAACCTTCCCTGGTTTGGCCATCATCACCACCATTTACTTCCATCCATGGGGTGGGTACGGGTTAGAGACGGAGAGTCTAAGGATGGGCTGGGTAAACAGAGATATTGAGAAGAGACACAGAGAGGACGACCCAGACAGGATGTGACAGGAAGGGAGACTGTGGGAACGAAGGGGAAAAAAACAGAAAGGCACGGGGTGAGAGACACATTGAATATGGATAGATTATTTTAATCAAACCAAAAAAAACCCAAAGCACACAGTAATGGGGAATGACACAGAGAGGCAAAAACCACGAGGCGAGGGAATAAAAGCCAAGAGAAATGACAGCAAGACCCATGCAGTTAGACAGACTCAGACAGCAGCACAGGCACGGGGAGCCTGAGAGTTCAGCCCTGGAGACCTCAGCCCTATGACTGAGAGGAATCTTCAGTTTCCTATGGAGACAGATGCCCAGGCAGGAAGGGCTGAGGCTAACCGGAGAACCTTCTGCCACCCTCCCTAGCACATGGGCTGGCAAATATGCTGCAGGGTCAGGGGCTCCAGAAGATCTAAGCTTCAAGCTGGGCAGGGTTTGGTGTGGCGTTATCCAAGCTCCCTGGAACACCCCTTTTTCTGTCACTGGGCAACCAGTAGCTAGGGCTAGCTCCCCAGCTCAGGCCTTCTCTATCGGAGGGTGAAAACAGTCCTCCACAGTAAGGGGGGCACTGCATTGCTTCCCCCAACTCAGACAAGACAGCTTTGTTCTGGGGGCATTTGGCCCCGAAGCCCTGGTGTTCAGCGTAGGGCCTCCAAATTGCACCCTGAAACTTCCATCCTCAACAATCTGTTCAGCTCTCCACTCTTCTGTTCCGCTCCTTTACCAATAATAAAACTGTCAGTTGGTTGGCTTCCCCGACTCCAGCCCAAATCCGCGTTTCCCCTGGTCCACCATCCTCTCCATCCCCAACTCCTCTTCCCGCTGGCCAGCAGTAACTCCCCTA
The DNA here is from genome assembly GCF_900095145.1 of Mus pahari. Classification (NCBI taxonomy): domain Eukaryota; kingdom Metazoa; phylum Chordata; class Mammalia; order Rodentia; family Muridae; genus Mus; species Mus pahari. The sequence continues at coordinate 100,081,599 of NC_034591.1, read as the reverse complement.
CCTTCGACTAGGCACAACTCCAGAGGCTGGAAGCAGAGTCCTGGTCCTGGAGATTACTTTCAGGACTTCTCAGAAAAAAAGTGTTCGGCCAGGGGAGACTGGAGCCCCCCCTTCCTCTCCCCTCTTCGTTGGTCCCTCCCACGTCCCCTAGAGCCCTCCCACATTCCTCTTTCTCCCTCCATTCCGGACAGGCCAGTTCCCTCCTCTAGATCTTCCCCTCCCCTGTGGAACTGGCTGCAGCCACGCCACCCCCTCCCACTCCTCCCGGCTCAATGAAGCTTTCTTTTCCCGCAGGTTGGAGGCCGGGCAGCCGTGTTCAGGGTGCTTGTCTTGCAAACGGTTACGGGACAGCAGGACGGCCCCTGTGGCAGTAGGAAGCTTTCCAGCCCGTAGCCGTAGCTGTTCCTCCACATCCCCAACTAGACAGAGTATCAACAACAGTCCAGTCCAGTTCCCGAGCTGGGCCATGGGAACAGGTTCCACAAAGAAAACTAATGTCCCGAGGGCTCCCTTGGTCATTATGGCGCCCCTGAGGTGCCTGCAGGTGATGTCACGGCCTTCACTCTGATGTCACGTTAAACATGTGTCGTCACTCTCAGCTTCCACCCCCCAGGCACTAGGGACCCTGGTTGGTGATCACCGCTTCCCTGAGTGGTGCCACTGTGTGCCGTAAGATAAAGGCTTTAGTCAGCTCTCCCTGAGTTCTTCCTGATGGCTCGTTTTCCTCCAAGCCCTCCGCCCCGCATCATCCGCCGCAGGGGCCCGGGAGGGGCGGGCACGCCTCCGGCACCCTGCAGCCCCGCCCCGCCCCGCCCCACCCCCAGCCCTCGGGGCCAGGAAGCGCGGAAGGAATCGCTTGGGCCATGGACGGGGCTGTGATGGAGGGTCCGCTTTTTCTGCAGAGTCAGCGCTTCGGGACCAAGGTAGTTTGTTTGTGGCGTGGGGGATGGCGAAACCCCTCTGGACTAGAAGTGGGTGAAAGAATCCAGAAAGAGGGAAGGGGCCGGAAGAAGGTCGGAACGGCGCGCGGGCAATTGTAGAGCCCCAAGACGTTCCCTTAAAAGTCTCGGGCTGAGCCCTCCTTGGTGCGGAGTTGGGATGGCATTATCTTTGGGAAAGTAGCCCAGCCTGGGAAGCCCCAGACTCAGATCGGCCTTCGTGGGTCTGGTCTCTTCTTCCTTGTGGGGTGCGTGCTACCACCGCGCACTCTCGAGTCTTTCGTTCTTTCCCAGAGGTGGAGGAAAACTTGGGCTGTGCTTTACCCAGCCAGTCCTCATGGCGTGGCGCGGCTGGAATTCTTTGATCACAAGGGGTCGAGCTCTGGAGGGGGTCGAGGCGGCTCTCGCCGTCTAGACTGCAAGATGATACGCCTGGCTGAATGTGTGAGCGTGGTGCCAGTGACTGTGGAGAGTCCCCCTGAGCCCGGCGCTGCTGCCTTCCGCCTGGACACCGCACAGCGCTCGCACCTGCTGGCGGCGGACGCCGCATCTAGCACGGCCTGGGTGCAGACTTTATGCAGAACCGCCTTTCCGGTGAGTGACTGGGGGTGAGCATCTCTGGGCCTAAGGGACACTGCGAGGATGGAGCTATTATAGAGGCACTGGACTTCTCGTACCTACCCTAGACCCAAGAGAATTATATATAATTCTTCGATGTTCCCTTTTCTGCAGAAAGGCGGCTGGGCTTTGGCGCAGACAGAGAACCCACCTAAGTTTTCTGCCCTGGAGATGCTGGAGAATTCGCTGTACAGCCCCACCTGGGAAGGTAGATGTCTGGCAGGAATGGAGTGGGGTGAAGAGGTGCTCTTGGGGAGCTAGTGATTGGAGCCTACCGAGTCCCTAACTTGCCCCAGCGCTCCTTTTCCTTCCTATGTTTTCTTCCAGGATCCCAGTTCTGGGTTACCTCGCAGAAGACCGAGGCTTCTGAACGCTGTGGCTTGCAAGGTTCCTACATACTGAGGGTGGAAGCTGAGAAGCTGACCCTCCTGACTTTGGGTGCGCAGAGTCAAATCCTGGAGCCGCTCCTTTTCTGGCCCTACACTCTGTTGCGACGCTATGGCCGGGACAAGGTGCACGGGGCTGTCTGGGAGGATGACCGGCGGGGAGGGCTACCGGGTTGAGTCCCTGTAGGTGACAATTCCATTCCCAGGTGGTCTCTTCTGTGCAGATACAGTAACTTGGTCAGGCCTGTGACTCATTTCTTATGACACACCTAACGTGTTTCCCCCCCATCCCCTCAGGTAATGTTCTCTTTTGAAGCTGGTCGCCGCTGCCCCTCTGGCCCTGGGACCTTCACCTTCCAGACTTCTCAGGGAAATGACATCTTTCAGGCAGTTGAGGCTGCTATTCAGCAGCAGAAAGCCCAAGGAAAGGTGGGACAGGCACAAGATATCCTCAGAACTGACTCCCATGATGGGGAGACAGAGGGGAAGACAGTTCCCCCCCCTGTTCCTCAGGACCCCCTGGTCAGCCCTCCAGCTCTATATGCGGAGCCTTTAGACTCCTTGCGAATTCCTCCAGGCCCTTCTCAGGACTCTGTATATTCAGACCCCCTGGGCAGCAGCTCTGCTGGGGCACGGGAAGGGGTGCATTCGAAGAAACCTCTCTATTGGGATTTGTATGGGCATGTGCAGCAGCAGTTGCTGAAAACCAAGCTGACAGACTCCAAAGAGGACCCCATCTATGATGAACCTGAAGGCCTGGCCCCTGCCCCTCCCCGGGGCCTTTATGATCTGCCTCAGGAGCCTAAGGATGCTTGGTGGTGCCAGGCTCGGCTGAAGGAAGAGGGCTATGAGCTCCCTTACAACCCTGCCACCGATGACTATGCTGTGCCACCTCCCCGAAGCTCAAAGCCTGCCCCTGCCCCCAAGCCACAGGGCTTGATCCTTCCTGAATCCGGTACTACCGGTGGCAGTGGCGGCAAAGGCCTCAGCTCAGATACAGCTCTGTACAGCCAGGTTCAGAAAAGTGGGACCTCAGGGGCTTGGGACTGTGGACTCTCTAAAGTAGGGAATGACAGGGCGGGGGTCAAGTCAGAGGGTTCGACCTGAGACAGTTGCTGATAGACAGTCCACGGGGTGGTGGCACTGAAAAAGAAACCGGAGGGTGGGAGGGGCCAGGGGACCAGAGGTCAAGGGATGACCAGTCCTGGGGAGTTGGGGAGTCGTAGGAGTAGAACAGGGCTGAGGGGTAGGCCCTGGGGAGCCCCAGCAGCGCTAAGGATGACTAGCTGATGGAAGAGACCCACTGGTCTGAGCAGGTGCCCTTTGGGGAGGCCGGTATGGATCCTCCTTCTTGTTTTGTTCCTTGCCAGGTACATATTTAACTTATAAGACAAATCTCATTAAAGCCAGCTTGGGTTGAAAAGGTCTCTGCGTATGAATGGACACTGTGATATCATGTGCTGGGAGGATGCGGAGGGATCAAGGGAGGAACCAGAAATATGTTGGGGACCATGGAAGGATGAAGGGCCCCAGGGAGGGATGCCTACCAGTGTGGTGATTCAGAGCCTGGGTGGCCACAGCCTCACCTGGGCTGGTCTCTGTCTCAGGTGACTCTGGGTCACTTGTCTGTTACCTACGTTTCTTAATTCTCCTCTGCTGCCGTTTCACCAAGAGTGAGAATTTGGCTCTGCTTCAGAAGACTGCTTACATGAAATAGGTCCACTTCCCAAGCACTTTAGAGCTAATGGCAGCTATTTTTCTGTAGTTCAGGGGAGCTGACAGGAAGGTAGGCAGGTGTGGGGAGAGGAGGCGGGGCAGGGAGTGGGAGTTCTTTCACACCCCCCACCTCTCTGCTGGGCTACACACATCAGCATACCCAGATGCGTGCTCACAGGCCCTGAGTGCTAAGGGGCGCTCAGGAGTGCCCAGCTTTTGTGTCTGAAGCTGCTGCAGTCGGGCGGTGCAGCGGTCTGGGAAGGGTACCCCTCTGGACCAGGACAAGGTTCTGAGGCCCTGCTTTTTCTTGTTCTGTGAAAACCTCCTCTTTATTCTCGAGTTGTAGTTTCCCAAGGGTGACTTAACCTCACCCACCTTCTTACACAGAGCTGCAGGAAGAAATTCTGGCCCAGGAATGCTCTGAACAATGAAGGAGGCTTACTGGGCATTTAATTATGTGTGTAAATACTATCAAATGATCCAGAAGAGAGTCCCTGCTGGACAAAAGACAGGCTTGGGGGGGTTGCTTTCAGGGCCCCCCTCCCGCATTGGGCGGTGTCAGAAGAGGAAGAGGTTGTTTCTTAGCCGGAGCTCATTTACAGGCGCAGGTTGCGAGCAGGCAGATCTGCCCCAGACAGCCATCCTGTGAGTGGTGTGGTATGGCTGTGTGCTGGCACTGGGGACTTAGGTCTGAGGAGGACACTCCTCCTCCAGATCAGATGGCAGGGAGGTCACTGAGGGTGCTTTTCTGGCTTCTGTCATCTTCAGAGCTCTACGTGGGGCAGGAGCCACTGGGAGGGGAACCACTGTGGCTCGAACTCTGCTGGTCTTTAGCTGACCGCCCTGCAAAGAACAACCAGAGACTTCTATGAAGAACAGCCGGTTCCTGAGTTCCTGTCCCGGTTCCCTGCCAGACTCTGGTCCTAATTCCTTCCCAAATCTCATTTCTGGAGTGACACCCTGAACACCCAGGGCAGCCTCTCCTTGGCCGGTGTCCTTTCTCTGTCAGCCGGCCTAACCAAGTCCCCATGGTGGGCTCAGCACCTATGCATCTGGTCATGGCTTCTACCTCTGGAGTTTAGAGACACCCTTCAGCTTTAGCTGAGATGAAAATGTGCTCAGTTACAGAGAGACCAGGAACACAGCACGAGCCAGAAGGAAACCTTAGTGCAAGAGAGCGTGGATGGATTGCACAGACAGACACACTTCATCTCCAGAAGGAAACCTTAGTGCAAGAGAGCACGGATGGATTGCACAGACGGACACACTTCATCTCCAGTTGCCCTGCTGATTGGTCTCTCTCTTGCTCTTTCTTCTTTTTTGCCAGGACTCGCTGGAACCTACAACGGCCTCAATTTACAGCAATCCTCCCAAGTTAGCACTTGCTAGGGGTGCTGGAATTACAGGTGTGAACCACCATGCTTGGCTTCTAGTTTCAAGTCTTTTCTCCAGAGCCCCATGTCCAGGTTACTAGCCCAAGTGGTGGAGGATGCAGGGTGGGGAGAGTCCCTGTCTCCTCCTCTGTACTCAGTGTGAGGCTTTGCTGGCTGGTGTTGTGAAGTGTAAATGAACACTATCTGAAGTTTACTAGAAGGCCTGGCAAGCTACAATCCTTTCCTTGCCCTCAGGCGATTCTAGTCCTGTCTCCCTGTCAGCCCTTTCTTTCAAGGAGAGGACTGTGGTTGTAGTTCCAGTGTGGCCTGTTTGCTTAACAAGGCAGCTGGATGGCAGATGACTAAGAGTTATAAACCCCATAGTTAGAATACCTAAGCTGCAGGGTGTGATGGTGTGAGGTATCTCCATCCCCCCACACCACACACACACACACACACACACACACACACACACACACACACACCCACACACACACACACACACACACACACGCACACACACACACACACACACTCACTCAGGAGGCTGAAGCAGGTAAATAGCAAACTCCAGATCAGTTTGGGCTATGCTGCTACACCATGAGACTAGCCTCAGGAAAACAAAAACAGAACCAGAACCAAAACCAAAACCAACTGACCAACCCTCCCCACCTCGGAGGGCGGGCGCTAAGGCATGTGATTGCCTCAGCAGGTTCTTTCTCCTACCTCAGCTTGGTTTCCCCCTCTACCTGTGGGATGTGGGGAGTAGGTTGCTTTCTTGGGCCCCAGGCTGTTGGGGGGTAGATATGAAGGGCTCCCTTGGACTCGGCACAAAGGGAATGGGAGGCTAAAGGGAAGACGGGGACAAGAGAGAGGTACCTTTCTAAGGCCCCGGCTTGCACAGCTTGTGTAGAGCCGTCCCTGAGGCTTGGCATGGGCGCTGCTCAGACGTGAGTACAAGTGGCTCCCAACATGCAGAGGGTTGTAGGTGAGCCCCAGGTCCAGGCTGTCTAGGGTGCTCTGGGGTGGAGAGGAGGGACTTTAATCAGAGAACTCAAGGTCACAGAATGCGAGATGCAACATAGAGACCCAAGTGTGTGAGAGGCTGGAAGAGGGTGAGGACAATAGCACTATGAGTCCTGCTGGTGTCCTGTCCTAGGAGGGTGTGCTTGTGTCAGGCGAACGGACAGAGGTTAAGTGGAACTCCTGGTGGTCACAGACTCTGAACCCTTAATACTAGCTCCAGGAAATGTCACTGGGTTCTGAGAAAAACCAGACCCCCCCCCCCCGAGAGGGACAAGGGGCCCAGTGTGGAGGGCTGAGAGAAAGTGTGTTCAGGTTATATGGCAGGGTAGGGGTGCTTCAGGTCTCAAGACAAGTACAGGGAGTTCCCAGCCTGAGGTGAGTTGGGCACAGAAGGAGGACATTTGAACACAGCATTCCTGAGTAGTTAGGTTTTCCGGCCACAACATCCTGTGCCAGGAACCACTGGCCCTGAAGTGAGACTGGTCGAGGAAGCCATGGTGTCTCTGCCCGCCTCTTTGCATTCCCATGGCTGCCAAGCATCAAGCACAATCCCAGGCTCTGTCCTACCTGCTCCTCAGCCAGCCAGCCAGCCAGCAGGGAATGTGGCTTCTACTCTCCCAGTCCAGAGCCACCTTCTCTCCCACCCCAACCTGAGGGGCCCAGGGGGGAGAGGAGAGAGGAGAGCAAGGATGGAGGAATGGAGAGAAGGGGAAGGAGGGGCTGAAGAAGGCTGCCTTTCGGCCTGTCGGCTTCTCTGCATCTGAGTTTCAGACTTCTTCCATTCCTCTTCCCCAGCAGAGGCCCAGAGCACAGGCATGCACAAGTATTAGAGGAGCATAGTGTGACACAACCCATAGTATGGCTCAGCGCACAGTGTGACACGGCACACAGTGTGGCTCAGGCGGAGCCACAGACATTCTGCCATCTGTCTGGAGGCTTTGCACATGCACACTGGAGCGCTGTAAGGAACACTTGGAGACATGAAAATCCACCCACACCTTCCCCCTTGGGCATCTCCCTTATGATCGCCATTTCTTTGTCCCTCTGCCTCCCACTGCCTCCTTCCATCCCTTCCTCTCAGTTGGACTCCTCTCTTCTGTGCAGCCTCATGGTTTCCTCAAGGTAGAAGAGCATGAGAGGAGGATCATGCTCTTTCTCGAGGAGCACGCCACAGCAAACTAAACCAATCAAATTTACCACGGGGACCTGGACTGCCTGTCAGAACCTCCTCCCCTGCCTGCTGTCCGCTTTCCCTTCTGGGACTCTGGCCCCCTTTTCTTCGAAGCTAGCTATTTGTTGGCGTTCATTCATATCAGATTTCAGGAGTATATGCATGTGTATACGTGCCTATGAGTATGTGGGTGCGTGTGATTGTGGGATCATCTCTAAGACAGATGACACTAATTTCCAATTATCTGTCTCTATCAGGGCCCGTTTCTCTCTTTATGTTTCTCTCTTCACAACCCTTAGTTCTCTCAAACCAGGTTTGCTTCTCAACTAATTTTTTACCGCAATGCTTTAATCAGACCACTGACTTCCTCCCACGTCATTTTCTATCTTGCTTTATCTCTGATGGCCGGGACATACCCCGTCTGCTGTCCATCTCCCCGGCCGCCGCGGCCCTATTTTTCTCCCTTGCCCCCTTTTCAAGCTCCATTCTACCTGTCCCATAGTGTAGTGGTTTAAATGAGATCGACCACCACAGACTCACATTTGCACGCTTAGTCCCCAGCCGTGAATACTTTGGAAACATTAGGAGATGTGGCCTTCTTGGAGGAGGCATAACACTGGGAATGGGTTTTGAAGTTTCAAAAGCACACATCAAGCCCACTGTTCCTCTGCCTGCTGCTGAGTTTCCCGCCACATTGATAATGGACTAACCCTCTGAAACTGTAAGCAAGTCCCGATTAAATGTTTTCTTTTATAAACAAAGTCACAGTGCCGGTGTCTCTCCACAGCAACCGAACACTCAGACACAGGAGCTCTACTTGCCTCTATGACTTTTAGGCTGTCTTCAGGTGGGTTCTCAGAGAGCAGGGGGAAGAAGCCGGGCAGCATCAATTCCCGGGTGGCCACCAGCTTCACCAGCAGTGTGAGAGAGTGAGACGGTGTGATCACATAGAAGCTGCAGGCAGGGAGATTCTGGTTGTGTCTGGGGATCAGGGGTTCCCCTCTGGCCAACAGCAGCCAGTTTCTCTTCTGCAACAAAGACAAACATCTTCAGTCTTTGGCTTATTTTGAGGATGAGCCCAACTGGAGATTCCAAGTTCTCCTTGGGGAGTCAAGAAGGAAAAAGCCCACTTCACTTTGGCCCTTGGTGGGGGCTTGGGGGGGAGGAAGGGCTTTTAATATTCTAATAGCAGAGTCACAACTCTTCCTCCCCAGTCTAGAATATGCCAGAGAGACTGCACAAAAAACAGTTTCAGTGAAGACACAAACTGAGAAATGCTCTTTAACTTGAAGTAGGTTCAACTCAGACTATTATATGCCAAGTGTGGAGTTTGAAAATGGCAATCTTATAAATGTTATATGTATGTGATTTATTGTGTGTGTGTGTGTGTGTGTGTATGCACACATGCAGACATGCATATACATGCATGTGTCAGAGGACAACTTTTGGAAATTGTTCCCTGTCTTCCACCTTGTTGTGGTAGGGTACTTTTTTGTTTCTGATATAAATTCTATGCTAGTTGACCCACAGGCTTCTGGGCAATTCTTCTATCTCCACCCCTATCTTGCTATAAGAGTGCTGATATTAAAGTTGTATGCCACCAGAGCCTGGCTCAGCAGTTAAGGGCACCGACTGCTCTTTCAGAGGATCTGGGTTCAACTTCCAGCACCTACATGGTGTCTCACTACTATCTGTCACTCCACTTCAGGGGGACCCAATGTCCCCTCTTCTAGCCTTCCTGGGCACCAGTCACACAAATGATGCTCAGACATGTACAATTTGTGCAGGCAAAACATCTGCACACATAAACTAAAGATGATTAGTGTGCTTGGCTTGAATTTGAGTGATCAGCATCATGTGGCCAGCGGTTTTACTCGATGAACCATCTCTCCACCCCAGGTCTTTACCTTTCATTCCTGTACTCAGGAGATGGGGGCAGGAGGATCACAGCCTCAAGGCCAGCTTGGCCTATATATGAGACTAAAACAAACAAAAGAATGATGGGGCATGGCCCTGGAATATCCAGCGAAGGCTTGAGAAGACGCTGAAGAAGACTGCGGAGCAAGAAGAGAAAAAGGGACTGTGTAGGGGAAAACTATAGTACAAGACAGTGGGTGGGGACAGGGCCCCTGAGATCAACTCAGCCAGTCCACAGGACAAAGTGATGTGGCAGGATTCCGGGGCAGTGGCTCTGTGAATGAAGAGCCACTTTGTCACACGTCTCTGCACATGGGCAGAGAGAAGAGACAAGCATTTACAAATGAATTTGTAGGCGCACCCTTTTTGATGAGATGGAAAGGAGGCAACTTTTTGGGATGCTTTTCCAAAGAAACCCACAAATCTCCAAGAAACATGGAGTCAGAATGGTTATAGTTATCAGTATGTTATGTCCTCTTGCTGGCTGAGACCATTAATGACATCTGGCACACACGTAACAGTTTCCCAGCTCTACAAGACGGGGAACAACAGCCCCACACTACTTCTCCCAGTCTAACAAGAACAGTTCGGAAGACAATGGGAAAGGAGACCATCAGTTGTGCACAGAAGACAGACAACAGGAAAGGGGACCATCTGGGCTGAGTGGAACACAAGGGAAGTGACCCAGCAGCTAATGCCTGCTGGCGAGTTTGTGTTTATACCCAGAGAAACTGCAGTGGGAGACAGGAGGGAAAACTCTGCCACCTTAACTCAGTGCCATCAAACCAGGCAGCACAGAACACCATGGAACCTGGTGGCTGCTGTCGAGGGGTAGGGAACACATACATGCCTCCAGGAAGAAAAGCTGTGCTGGTTATTCGTGTGGTTGGTGGTAAGGGCTGAAGGTTTTGGAGCCTGGGGCTTCCCCAGTAAAGGCATGGGTGGGGATATATGGTCTGGGCATGAGAAAGTTAACTAAACTCAGGTCACAATCACAACAGTGATGGTGAACATCATCGTAACTCACGACACTGGAATGCTTGCCCAGCCACAGACACTGTACAAAAAGCGCTATGGAGACCTTTCGGTGTTCACATGCTATTATTGTTGTGCTTATATCTAGAGGTTTTTCTGGAGAACAGATTCAAAATGTGATGTAAAGTCTAATTGAGGCTTCCTGAATCCATCAAGCTGGGAGTAAATAATATTAAAATGATAGTGTATGTGTGTGTCAGGGTATTTACCTACTGTAGGGACACAGCCTTGTTAGTTCTGAGGGAAGACTAGGCAATTGCTTGACTTCCAATGGCCAAAGTAACTTCTCACTGGGTTCAAGGTTTCAATCAGTATTGTTTTTTCAGTCTTCTATCTTGTGCCAGTTCAGGCACTTGTTTGTAAGTTTGTTAAAATTTTATTGAGCCAGAGAGATGGCTCAGTGGTTAGGAGCATTTGCAGAATAGGATACTTGGGTTTAATTGCTGGTGTCCACCTGGTGCCTACAGTTTCAGGGGACCCAACACCCTCTTTTGACCTCCATGGGCACTAGGCATGCACGAGATGCACACACATGCATGCAGACAAAACACTTATAACTTTTTTTTTTTTTCGAGATAGGATTTCTCTGTATAGCCACGGCTGTCCTGGAACTCACTTTGTAGACCAGGCTGGCCTCAAACTCAGAAATCCGCCTGCCTCTGCCTCCCAAGTGCTGGGATTAAAGGCGTGTGCTACCATGCCCGGCTTATAACACTTTTTATTGGGTGCCTATTATGTTCCACGCATTAGGTGTGCAGAGTTCACTGGATATATGCTGTGTCCTGTTGGCACAGTAAGGGGAATCTTGTGAAGGATGTTCGCCTAAGACTCCATGTGACTGACTCTTCTGACTGGTCTGTGTCCTGTGTCACATATCAGTCCTAAACAAGCTGATACTATCAACCACCTGCCCTAGCATGACATGACTAAGCATGAGATATCTTGCTACTGGAGGCAACGAGCTAGGGGCTACGGCAATATGATGTTTCTTAGATCTCCTCTTTAAGGAAGAGTCATGAACTTGCTAAGGATCTCTAAGTTTCTGTCGGCACATACATAGAAGGGACTGCAATCTCAGAGGTCTCTGCTAATGTCGGGATGCTCAGGGGACTAAGTAAATTTTTTTTTGTTCTCTCCCTTTCCTTGGATTTTTTTTTTTTTTTTTTGGTTGCTGAAAGAAGTTTATAGAATGTTTTTAAACTTAAGGGCTTGATATAGTAAAGAAGTTGTTACAAAGCTCTGGAAGAGAAATTAATATGCCCTTATCAGATGACAACTCCCACTGATCTTCAGTTCCTAGGAACATCTGGAGAAAGTGAGGAGGAAGGAAGTTTGAACTTTAAGGCTCCTCTTTAGGGTTGTAGATTTCTAACATCTCCCCCTGGGTAGTGGCTTACGGCACTAGACCCTTGAGGTCCAGGGCCCGAGTCTAAGTATACTACCCAAATTATGGGTTGAACTGTTAGGACAAGCAATTGTACCTATGTTGGGTGTGGCTAACTGCCACAGCAGGTATCTGAGGCTGAGAAAAAGCACTACTTAGGGAACATCTCAAAAACAGCAGCCTTTAGAGTCTCAAGGGGAACAGTCTTAAGACTATAGTAGACTGCTGAGTTCTTTCTAATATACTTTGACTAGTTCTAAGAAAGAGAGTGCAAGTTAGATGCTAAACCCACCAGAAGGAAGATACTATGCTATGGATGTAAAATGTCTCCTATAGACTCACGTATTGTTGGAGCGTTTTGGGAGGGAACCTTTAGGAGGTGGGGCCTAGCTGAAGGAAGTGGATCATAGAGGCTCGTAGGCTGGCCTGGATTCTAGTTCTGGTCCATCGAGATGTGATCAAGTGAGCCTCTGCCACTGTGAGCCTCCTTTGCTGAGCACTTTTCCCACCAGGAAAGGCTGCATCTCCTCACTGTGAGACAATAGATCTCTCCTCCTCAAAGTCGTTCCTCGTCAGGTATTCGGTCACATCAACAAGAAAGGCAACTATTACACAGTATGTGGACATATCATGCTGTGGTTGAAGAGCCTGCATTGAATGCAGGTTAGACTTTACAAAGTGGGCTCCTTCTCTTTAGAGTGGAGTGGACAGGGAAGCTTTGAACAGCACAGTATACTCCAAGTTCAGCCGGAGTAAGGTCATCCTCCCCCAACTCCCTCTGTAGCTTCTAATTACTGGAGTTGTGACAGAAGATGTGGCAACCATTCAAAATTGGCTCTCCACCACGCCCATGTTTTACTCTCTTCTCTTACCCACTTTCCAGCCTTCTGTCATTGGTTTGAGGGTGATCATGTGACCCAAGTTTACATCATGAAACCGAAGTTTCTGGCTAAGTCTTTTGGAATATCCTGGTAGGTCTTTGTCTTTACAATAAGACTTAGTCTTAAGGCTTAGCAACCACCCTGGAGCCATGAAGCAACAGGCATAAAAATGATGTCTCTCTGCTATGAATGCTGGAGCACAAAAATGGAGCTGGGTCCGTGGCTGGTCAATTGCATCAGCTACGAATTAGCTTCTCCCCAGATATCTTGTTACATGAGAAAAACAAGATCTTAATTATAGGCTGGACTTGGAGGTACACACCCTTAATCCCAACACTTAGAACAGAGGCAGGTGGATTTCTGTGAGTGTGTGGCTAGCCTGGTCTGCATAACAAGTTCCAGGCCAGCTAGGGCTACATGCAAGTCTCAGAAAATGTATTTAATTTACAGCTGTGGAGGTTGTCTTCTGGTTGTAGCCTAATGATTCATTACAGACACCAATGAGAAGGAAGAGGCTATGGTTGCTGACCTCTGGCTGACAGGAATAGAAGCAGCACCGGCGCTAGCCTTGCAAGGTCAGGGGACTGTCTCTTATAGCAGGCAGGCAGAAACTTTAACCTCACAGACTGCCCTGCTCTTCCATCAGTGTGATGGCCAGCCAACAACTCCAGTGTGCAATTGATGGCGTGGGACCACCTGCCAAGTGAGGTATTTCAGAGGCAACCTGAGAGAGCAGGGGGGACAAAACACCTTTTGCTTTTGGAGAGAGGTGCATCTCCTTGGTATATTGCGCCTAGGAAAGGAAGCTATAAGCTAAGCATGCCTGGGGCCTTAGGAAACGGAAAGGAAGCAAGGAAGAAACTAGGGATGTTTAGGATTTGCTTTTTCTCTCACCCAAAGCAAGGAACAAACCAGGAGGAGAGCAGCAGCGGTTGCAACATCCATCACCCTTACTGGCTCTGAAATAGTTCCCACAGACTGTGTTGAAATCTTGGTCCTCAGTAGATGGAACCATCTGGGAGAAGTTAGAAACTTTAGGAGGTGGGGACTAGCTGCAGGAAGGAGGTCACCCAGGGGCGTATCCTCGGAAGTTAGATCTTACCTTGTCCCCCCTTTCTGTCACTCTCTCTGCCTCCTGTCCATCATGAACTGAGAAGTCTCTGCCACAAGATCTTTTTCATCATGGGCCTAGAATCAACTGAGCCAAGGGCTATGCTCTGAACATTTGAAATTGTGGGCCAAAATAAGTTCTCCCTCTCTTGATTATATCAGGCATTTTGCCAAAATGCTAAAAATCTGACTGATACACCCATGTGTATCACACTAGCTTTCATAAGCAGGGGAGATGGTAAAAGATTCCAAACCATCTAAAACAGATTACCCAACCCTCACACGTGAACGAGGAGCACTTTCCAGAACAGATAACAATATAAAGGGACTTTTATACCCTTAAAAAGACTAACAGCATACAAAATCTTTTCTCCAACCACAGTAGAATGAAAGTAGCAATCAGTAATGAAAGCAACAATATACTTCACCATGTTCATAACTGAGGACATCACAGGAGAATCTAGAAAATAATTTACAGTGAATGAAAAGTAAAACACAAGATAGCAAAGTTTATGACAAAATGCTATGGCAGGGCTTATGGTAAGAGAGGAGAAAGGAGTCACCAATCTTTCCCAGCAGTGAACTCTGTGGGTTACAACAATTCCTGGCCTGGCAAGATATGCCCACGGGTGCAATAGTGACCCAAATGTCAAAGTAACAACTTTCTGATTGGCTTTAAGTCCCACTTCACAAGTTGAAACCATACCTGATGCCATTACCAGGGCCAAGAATCTAGCCCCAGTGAAATGCTTCCTTTGTTCTTTTGATTTTTCAAGACAAGGTTTCTCTCTGTAGTCCTGGCTGCCTTAGAACTCACCCTGTAGACCAGGTTGGCATCAAACTCACAGAGATCCTCCTGCCTCTGCCTCCTGCTTGCTGGGATGAAAGGTGTGTGCCACTGCTGCCTGGTTTAGATACTTTTTTTTTTTTTTTTAAATAAGACTTGCTGTGGTCTTGGTGTCTCTTCACAGCAACAGAAGAGCAGAAACAAATATATCTGGTCTTATCCATTATCTACAATACTGTACTGGAGACATGCTGAAGACCAGAGGTCTTTTAGGAGGTTAGGATTCTGTGTCTGACCCCAGGTGAGGCACATCCATGAAGATGCCAGGTATATTAACAACATGGCACACAGGAACTGGTACTTTCTGACTTTGGCATAAGAGAACAGCAGCACGGCAGTTACCACAGCAGAGAGCTGTGGACCAACCCGCACTGTTATGGATGCTATGATGGGCAGGTAAGATGTGGCAACAGACACAAGGGTGGAAAAGGACAAGCAACGAGTGGCATTTAAGGCTTTAAGCAGAATCTGGGAAAAGTGAATAAAACTCGGTGAGATGGGCAGAGGCAAGGGTGAGCACACAACGGTAGAGGCATGAAAGCAATTAGTGTATTTGGGAACAGTTAGTAATTTATTAGCGTCTCTGGAATGGAGACTAGAAGAAGCTCGGTGAAAGATGAAGCAAGTAAAGTAGACTAGGCTGGACCACAGGAGTCCCAGTGACCGCATGCCTTTACAACTACTCCCCTCCTGACCTTCAGGGTCTAGCCTCTAGCCTCACTCTGTTTTTCTTCAAGGCTCTTGACCTGCCATCACCCCACTCTGGGCTTGCAATCCTGGACTTGACTCTTCGCCTACACAGCCAAGGACTTTCTGTTTCCCCACCCGTTCACAGCCCAACCAGCTCGTAGCCTGTGTGCTCAGACTGGACACATCCTGGCTGGAATTCTGTCACTTCGGTGGCCAATTGGGACAGACATGGACTGGAAACTCAGGAATGTGTCTCTCGAGACGCTGACATTTTAAGCAGGAAACTGAAAGAGCTAGGTGGTGTTTTCATTTCTTTTTCTAGTTCGCACAGAGCTAACTTTGAGAGAAATGAGGATGTGGAAAGTGAGTCACTGGCTGCATAACTGGGACTCCACAGTAGGGCCAGTAATTGGAACAACATTTTCCTGGCAATGGAGGGATTTATCTCAGAAAGACTTGGAAAAATTAATTTTAATTTCTTCTATATATCTTTATTCCCTGCCACATTTTATGAAGTTGTTATTCAAACAGAAGGAAAAAAAAAGAAAAAGAAAAAGAAAAAGAAAAACCGAGAAAGCACGGGAAGGCAGAATAACAAGTTAAGGAAGTTGGCGATAGGAGAAAGACAACAATGGAGCCAGGATGAGAAAGGGCCACAGAGATGCTGTCTTGACATACAGTCTGGGAGCTGCTGCCTCGCGGATGTTCCTGAGTAACAAGGATGTGTCAGAGACTACTGGGATTAGTGGGTCAGCAAACCCCGAGCCTGGAGAGTGGGTTAGCATCTGGGACTTGGAGCAAGCATCTTGGGCCCAGTCCTGGCTCTGCCATTCCCCTGCACCTTAGTTTCCTCATCTGCAAGACAGAGATGGTTCTTATTTCATGGATCGTTATGGTAATAAACTAATCTGACAGCTGTAAAGACTTGGAACTGTGTGAAGCCCAAAGTCAGCATTATAAAATGTTCGGTTTCTAAAATTATCCGGGCATAATAGTGCACATGTGGGGTATAGGGAACTTTCGGGATAGCATTTGAAATGTAAATAAAGAAAATAATAATAATAAAAAAATTAAAAAAAATATTCAGTAAAAAAAAAAATAGTGCACATGTTTGATCCCAGAGTTTGAGAGGAAGAGGCAGGTGGATCTCTGTGAATCCAAGGCCACCTTGGACTACATAGTGAGTTCTGGGCCAGCTAGGGTTATGCAGTGAGATCTCTGTCTCCCCCCTCCTTTTTAAAAATTAAGATGTGCTTAATTATTAGTCACTTCTTATTTTGCTACATTAAAAATTGAGTAATTTTTAGATATAGGGGCTATAAAAGCATCAAAGGACTTTAAGGACACAGACCGTTATGATCTGGACTAATCTAAGAGTGAAATTTATGAGATTGGTAGATGTGTAGTGATTTTCCCTGAGAGTAAAACCTTCCATCTTGGAGAGATGAAGCTCCTGAAGACACAGAATGTCAGAAAGAGCCAGGCGGTGGTGGCGCACGCCTTTCATCCCAGCACTTGGGAGGCAGAGGCAGGCGGATTTCTAAGTTCGAGGCCAGCCTGGTCTACAGAGTGAGTTCCAGGACAGCCAGGACTATACAGAGAAACCCTGTCTCAAAAAAACAAAAAACAAAAAAAGAATGTCAGAAAGAAGGTGAGACAACAGGATGGTCTAAGGGAGATGAAACACTCCATCCTTCAGACTTGCTCCTTGAGCTCAGGAAGTAAACAAAGCAAAGCTTTCAGGAAGTCCCTGAAACTGACCAGACTCACTAGACCCCCTTTCCCTCAAACATACAAGCTGTAAGGACTTCTGACAGATATCCTTAGGCAAAGGTGCTTATAAGAGCTGCTTAGAAGAAGCTCAGAACAAGCAAGCTGCCTGGAGGAGGCACAGACCAACTCAGTTACCTGTAAAGAACACTCTCCCCCTGCCTACCCTGTCCAGCTGCTTGCAGCTATGCCCTGTGTTCCAGGTTTCAGGCTTTTGTGAGCCATCACCCATGCTGGGGTGGGCTTTTGGTGATGCAGCTGGTATTGAGTCATTTCTGTTCCTGTAAGTAACCCCTTGCCCATACTCTTGTAAGTAATTCCAATAGAACTCATTGGTTCACCAAATTGGACTTTAGTGGTGTCTCTTCTTTGGTCTGTCATCAATTTCCTATATAGAATGGAGAGATGTTTGTTCTTGTCTCTAAGAACTGTTATCACATAACATAAAGATAGAGAATACTATCAAAAAGACTGAGTAAAGCTCCTCTGATGAAAGTCAGATACCCAAATAAAACAATCTTTGAGGAAGACAGACATGGAGTGAATGTGTGGCCTTACAAAAAAAAAAAAGAAATGGAGTGAATTTCAGAACAAAACAAAACAAAAAACCAGGGAATGGAAAGTACAATTCTGACTGCAGTTGACTAAGGCTTAAAGCATGTGCAAAGTGTGGATGGAAAAGTTACGTAACTTTTACAGCCGAGGAGCCTAATGGGTTGACACCAATGGCCAGGATCTGATTACTGCAGCATGTGTTTTGTCCAGAAAGCTGCTGCAAGTGAAGAGGTGGAGGAGAGGGAGGAGCAAGCACACTCATCGATGCTCTGACCTGGGGAAGCTCGTGAACCTGGCAGTGAAAACACGGAGTGGCTGGGGTGAATTAGAGACTGCGCTGTTTGTGTAGTCGGATGTCAAAGGTGGATGAGAGCTCGTGATAACAGCTATGTCTGCATCTGGAGATCACCTCAGACCGCTTCTCCCTCCCAGGACAGTCAGAGAAGCTAGATAGTGTGCAACCTATGTTATGTGAAGGGAATACAATGGGAGATATATAAAGCTGGTCCTTGAATACTGATAAAGAAGTACAGATTTAACGGGACAATTATAGTCTCTAGAGGAGAAAGATCTAGAGAGAGGTGGGAATTAGGCTAGCTCCATTCCCCCTGAGGGCATATGTTGAGTTTGAGTGGGAGGGGATGGTGGTAGTCATAGTGGTGGAGCTCAGAATCTAGGATTCCTATCTGCTAAGAGATGTTTACAAGGAAGAAGATCTTTTGGCAGAGACGTGCTGGTGGGGTAGGGTGTGACTCAAGCCAGTGTTCCACTTAGGACACTTGTGACATACTAGAATTAAATGGGTTTGGAGGCAGAAATTCGTGAGAGAAGCTAAGTGTTTAAGGAGACTTGGGTGGAGATGATCAGAGTTGAGAGCTTTTAGGGTGAGGAGAGACACAGGGCACACCAGGCTTGTCGCTGAAAGCTCTGGAAGATGGACTGAGCTGTAGCAGGATGACTGCCCAGCTGTGACTCAGCACGGTACCCAAGTGCTCTATCTGCCTGGTGCAGGGAAGGGTGAGCCCTCTCTACCAACTGAAGCCTCTATAAAACACTTATCCACAAAGTGAGGCTTTTACTAAATATTGTTATGTTAAAAACACACACACACACACACACACACACACACACACACACACACACACACGGCAGGCAGATTTCTGAGTTCAAGGCCAGCCTGGTCTACAAAGTGAGTTCCAGGACAGCCAGAACTATACAGAGAAACCCTGTCTCGAAAAACCAAAACACACACACACACACACACACACACACACACACGCACACACACGATTAAGGCTTAACCGTAAAGAATCTTAAATGCTTAAAACTACATGTATTTTGTTTGTATGGGTGTATGTGTGAGTATGTTTGTGTATCTGTGTGAGTTGTGTGTGTTTGTGTGTAAGTGTGTGTGTGAAAGAGAGGGGAGAGAGAGAGAGAGAGAGAGAGAGAGAGAGAGAGAGAGAGAGAGAGGAGAGAGGGGTAGGGGGTGGGGGGATGATTACAAGTATAGATTCTCTCCACTGTGGAGGAGGTCCCAGGGATCTAACTCAGGTCATTAGGCTTGAACTGAACTCCTGCAAGTTGTCCTCTAATCTTTACATTTGTGAGTGAGTTCACACACACACACACACACACACACACACACACACACACACACACAAATGTAATGATATCAAAAGGAAACAAGAAGAGCCAGGCATGGTGGGACATGCCTTTAATCCCAGCCCTCAGGAAGCAGAAGCAGGTGGATGGATCACTGTGAGTTAGAGGCCAGTTTGGTCTATATAGCAAGTTACAGGAAGGCCAGGACTGTGTAGACTCTGTCTTAAAAAAAATCAAAAAAGGAAAAAAGAAAACAGGAGGAAACAAATGGAAATTGTAAAAATAGTAACCAAAAACTGTGTAAACCATGCACCAGATATGTGCCAGGTTTACACATGTAGTTCTAAACACTCAAAAATAAGCAAGGCACATTTTATAGTGTCAGTTAGACGTGACAGAGTTGCTAGCGTGTCTCAGATGTGCCTTTTTCTTTCTCTCCTGCTGACCGCTCACAGAAGCCTTGCTAGCGCTAGCCTTGAATATTTTACACAAGATCTCACAATGCTGCAAATTATGTCAGAGAAGCTAAGTCAATTTAGACTCTGTGGCTGAGTGGGAGGAGGAAGGCAAAGAACAGGGCCCAGAGGATGTGGTGAGAATGAGTGTATGTGCACGCATGTGTGTAAAAGGGCTTAGGGACAGCAGCTCCGGGTTACAGATAATTATTGAGTGAAGGAAAAAAAAAATCTATTCATTTCTGTGCCATTGTAGTTATAAGAGGGCTCTTCTTTGGTGTTTTTGAAAACACAAATTAATTAATTAAAAATTACTTTTGGGTCACTGAATAATGTTTTTTAATATGTCATCCTGCAGACACTAAACCACGGGAGGCCACTGTGTTTCTTAGGGTTCTGAATACATAAATACAGCATAGTTAGAGATGTGATTATGTTCTGAAGTTTACAGTCCGGAAACAATAAAAGAGCAGCCTGAGGGCTATCAAGTTCCAAAGCACAGGCTTTTCTTGAGCAAGAGGGATATTTTCATCAGAATATTCTAGTAAACTGCCTGAGCCACTCCAAAGTAGAAGAGGGCCAGGAGAGATGGCTCAGCAATTAAAAGCACATGTATGCCATCAGAGGACTGGCATTTAGATCCCAGTACCCACACAACAAGCCAGATATCCCTACAAGGGTCCTTAACTCTGAGGGACGTGGAGTCAGGGGCATGACTACGGTTTCTGGCTTCCAACCTAGTCTAGAATTCACAAATTTCAGAAGAGATCCTGCCTCAAAGGAAAAGGGAGAGAGAGAGGAGAGAGAGAGAGAGAGAGAGAGAGAGAGAGAGAGAGAGAGAGAGAGAGAGAGGACACCTGATGCTCTTTTATGTGTTCTGCCCCACCCCATTCCCATACACTCACACACACTCTCTCTCTCACACATACACACACACAAACACACACACACACACACACAAAATCTTAAAATAGAGGTAACAAAAGGGGGAATTTCTTTTCTGAGCCAAAATTTGACTAAAGCTGAGAACTTGGTTGGGAGAGCGGGAAGTGGTAGAAACACCAGGAAAGGGCAAGTGTGTCATTTTGGATTTTAGAATAAATTAAGTTTACATCTCAGTCTTTAAGTCAAATCATCAGACGTATACTTAAAAAAATTACTTGAGATATGCTTTTCTCTAAAAAAGGAATAGAATACACAGGGTCTGATGAGAAAAGGCATCAGGGAGGGGCTCACCAAAGGAAGACCGTTGAGCTGAGTCTTTCGGGTTAGAGCAGGGTTTGAACACATGGAGAGAAGAGAAGAGACGGCATGAACAGGGGGGAGTTGACGCTTCTCACTCCTTTGGTTGTAGGGTAGGGTATGGTATGTGAAGAGAATAATGGGAGATAAAGCTGGACCTTGAATATAGACTGTGTGTCTGTATTCAAATATAGGTGTGTGTGTGTGTGTGTGTGTGTGTGTGTGTGTGTGTGTTGCTAGGGATCAAATCTACGGCTTCATGCACACCCCAGGCAAGCTCCCTACCACTGAACTGCACCACCAGCTGAAGACACACAGGGTTTTGAAGCTGTAGATGGCAGACTCACTGCCATGCTTCAAGGTCAGTTCAGGGGCTTTGCTATAAGCCAGGCCTACAAGGGGAGAGACTGAGAGCATCCGGCTTGTGAAGAAGTGAGTGCAGTATCAAAGCCCAAGTAAAGCTGGGCTGGATTAGCACAGTGAGGATCCAGGGAATGCTGTGATGGACGGATCCGCAGGCAGGCAAGGTTCATTAAATGAGTGGGTGTAGGCACATGAGAAACTGTGATGTCAGGACTGTCCCAAGGAGGCAGTGAGGCTGGGCGTGGTAGTGCATGCCTTTAGACCCAGCACTAGGCAGGCAGAGATGGGCAGATCTCTGTGAGTTCAAGGCCAGCCTGGTTTACATACTAAGTTCTAAGCCATCCAGAGTTATAGAGTAAGCCTGTGTCTAAAAATAAACAGTAAAAGAAAGAAAGGAGAAAAAGAAAGAAAGGAAGAAAGAAAGATTAATGTAGTCTCACCATGTAGGTAAAATGGAGCTGGGGAAGGGAAGTTAGGAGTTTATGTAAAAATTTTTTTTGAAAAGCGGTGGGAACAGGAAACAAGGACAACTCCAATTTAGGAGAGGAAAACTGATGTGGCCCCAGGTGACTCGAGTGTAAAGGACACCGTGGCTGAGGTTTCAAGCCTGAGTGACTTAGACAATGGCAGGGCTGCTATTAACAGAAAGACAGAAGTTAGAATAGAAGTTGGCTGTGGGGAACCCCAGTGTGGGAAGGCCGGGGGCACCGAGAGTTGCACAGGGAACTGAGGAGGCACTGGATTTGAAAAGAACAAATAAACCAAATGTAAAAATCCCGGACCAAAGATGGAGGCAAAGTTCAACACACACAGGGCGGTGGAGACAGATCAGCAACTGGGAGCTCTTTTCCAGCTTCAAAGAACCCAAGTTTGGTTCCAGCAACCACGTTAGCCAGGGTATAACTGCCTGAAACTCCAGGTCTGGCCTCGGTGGCCACCCATAACAAGCGGTGTACACTCATATAGATACATGTACATGCAGGCTAATACAAATAAAGATCTAAAAATTTGGGCAACTTGTGCAAACAGGGTCAGGCAGATTCAAACGAAATAATAAGTCTTGTCACGCAGTAAGTATAAAACTATTTCCTGTTGAATGAATGACTTGTGAAAAATTCTCTCTCTCATGCTGCCATTTGGGATCTATGCCACTCAGAGAAGGTGTCCTTCAAATAGCATGGATGCAGAAAACTGATTTGTCCCTCCCACTAGGAGGGCAGTAGTTAGTGCAGTGGAAAGATCAAGATCCCTGGGACCCTCATGGTAAAAGGAGAGGACCGACTCCTGAAGGCTGTCCCCTAACTCCCATGCATGTTACAGCATGGAAACCTCCTACTTCCCAAACAAACACACAAACAAGCAAGTGAAAAAGGAGAACATGAATGAGCAGACTCTGTTCTAGCCCAGTGAAATACAGAAGCCTACAGCGAGAGCAAAGCGGGGGATCAAAACCATGTCCAAAAGCAACATGGGGAGGAAAAGGTTTGTTTCAGCTGTCTGTCTGTCACCAGAGGAAGCCAAGCCAAGACCTCAAGGCATGACCTTGGAGGAACGAGAGCAGAGAGCACAGAAGCAGTTCGAGATGGCTTGCTCAGGCTACTTAAAAAAGAAAGAAAGAAAGAAAGAAAGAAAGAAAGAAAGAAAGAAAGAAAGAAAGAAAGAAAGAAACTCAGGACCACCTTTGTAGTTTTTAAATAAAACCTCAATTGTTTGGTTTTACTAACGAAGACTTGGGAGCCAGATGTGGGGGTGAAAGTCTGCTAGCCCAGAGAGTCAGAGAAGGCACCCAGCTGACCTTCCTCCTCAGTCCACATCCCGGAAGAACTTCTCTCTCACCCTATCTCAGAAAAACCTCCGTCAAACGGAGTATTTGTCCCTTCTACTTCCTGTGTGCCTATCTGTCCTCATGAGTACCTCTTACAGTTTACGTTTTTTTCTTCTACATAATCCGATGTCTACTGGTTGCTTGCTCCGCCTCTTGACCTATGGTTGACTTTATTTAATCCGTTTACAGTATTTAATCAGAAAGCTCTTGTACTAAAGGTGTGTGCTAAGGCTGAGCCACACTAAAACTAAAATCAGGTTTTTCCAGTAAATAACAATCTCTGGGTCGATCACAGTGTGATCAAATATCCTGTAATACACCTGCCCAGTGGGAGGTACCACCCATAATAGGATGGGCTCTCCTGCATTAAGAAAATGCCCTGCAGACTTGTCTACCAACCAGCCTTATGGAAGCATTTTCTCAGTTGAGGGTCCCTCTTCCCAGATACCTTTAGCTTGTGTCATGTTGACAAAAAGCCAACTAGAAGGACATCCATTCATCCATTTAGGACATTAAGTCGTTTCTAATTTTCTACCACTGTAAATAACACTGAGATGAACGTCTTGTTTGTGTATGTCTTTACCTCATTGTCTTGGACTATAATCCTGGCAAGAGTGTTGAAGGATGTATATTTTCAGGAAAATGTGTTAAAATGCTAAGGTCTAAAATGTTACATACTACCCAGGCGTCGTGGTACACACCTTTAATCCTAGTGCTCAGCAAGTGGACACAGGTGTATCTTAGTGAGTTTGAGGCCAGCCTGGTCTACAAAGTGAGTTCCAGAATAGCCAGGGCTACGTCATTGAGAGACTTTGTTTCAAAAAACAAAAACAAAATGAACAACAACAACAAAATCCTCTACTATAATCATTGAGCCAAGTATAGTGGTACCTGTGCATAATACCGATGCTGGGAAGCAAAAAGGCTATCCTCAGCTACATAGCAAGTTTAAGAAGGTGAACCTGGGCTACATGAGATCCTGCCTTTATTTAAACAACAACAACAACAACAACAACAAACTGTATTAAAAGCAGAACCAGGAAGGTCGAAATGGGAAGGTCTTGAAGTCAAGGCTTGTTTGGGCTGCAGATTAAGTTCAAGTTCCTGGGTAACTTAAAAATGAGACCTGTCTCAGACTAAACACATAAACAAACAAATGGAGGTCTGGTGATATAGAATCAGGGGAGAGTGACTAGCATATGTGAGATCCTGGGTTCAACCTCCAATTTGTCAAAAAGAAAAGAAAAGGGATTGAAGGCACTGGGAGAAATGCTTGCTGAGTGATGGGTCATCTCAGACTCTGAGGAAGTGGGTGGAGAACTTAGTAAACTGAGCTGAGGGGAAGTCGCAGAACTGATTGATCTGTTGTCTCTTCTCTGCAAAGAGGAGTGGCCGTTCTTCAGACCAGAAACAGGAACTCAGTGGGTGGACACTAAAAGAAACAGGAAAAGCAGCCTGCTTCTGACAGTGAAAGACACAGCGCTGTGCTGCCTTTTCTTTTGTGCCTGTCACTCATGAGCCTGTCACATATGTCTGTCATTTGGTCCGCCTAGGTCAAACCTGAGGGACACATGTCTCTCACTCTGGTCCACCTCAGTCCAACCTTTGTTTTCTCTGAGAGACGTATTTCATTTTCAGCTATGTGTGTGTGTGGTCTGCGCAGGCCATCAGAGAGCGGGCACCCGTGCCAAGCAGAGCGGAAGTGTTGGCTCTACCTGGAGTTACAGGTGGTTGTGAGCCACCGTGTGGGTGCCAGGAACTGAAATCAGGTCCTCTGGGAGAGCAGCATGTACCCTTAAATTCTGTGCCATCTCTCCAGCACTAGGTCAAGTGTGTATTTAGTATTTTGTCCTTGGATTCTCTTTTCAATTATTTTATTTCAATTTAAGTGTTGCATTAATTATCTTTTATCTTTATCTTTTTTTTTTTTTTTTTTTAGGTTTTTGAGACAGAATCTCATGCTATATATAGTTCTGGCTAGCCCAGCACTTGCAATGTAGACCAGGCTAGTCTTGAACTCACAGAGACCAGCCTGCCTCTGTTTTCTAAGTGCTGGAATTAAAGGCAAGTACTACCACATCTGGCTTCTTTCCTTTCCTTTTTTTTTTTTTTTAAATTATGTGTATACATGTGGGTCTGAATGTATGTGTGTGTGTGTGTGTGTGTGTGTGTGTGTGTATGTGTATGTTAGTGTGCATGTTAGGATCAGATCCTGGAACAGGAATCACAGGAGGTTGTTAGTCTTCTGATGTGATGCTGGGAGCTAAAGCTGGGTCCTCTGCAAGAGCAGTAAGCTCTCTTAACTGCAAAGTTGCCTCTCTAGCCCCTCTTCCCTTTGCAAGTAGTTATTGTTAGTCTGAGTGTTTAATTATGTGTGGGTATGCGTGCCACAGTGCATGTGTAGGGTCAGAGGGTAACTGTGTGGAGTCGGGCAAGCCACATTAGTTTCTGTGCATGTGTTTTGTTTTGTTTTAATTTGCTTCTATTCAAAGGGTTGACATCTTGATGTTCAGGTAAACACCTGTTAGATACTTCATCGACCTCGTCCCCTCTCACATCCCGTTCTTCACTGAGCTCTAATTGATTATATATGCCTACAAATAGTTCTCTGTTGTATTTTTCTAACCATGACTTCCAATACTCTTCAATATATAATAGTCTATTATATACATGTATGTGTATGTATATATATATATGTATATTTCTGTCTCCTCCATTACAGGGGAAACTGTATTATGTCATCACTGAATGCATATTTAGGGCTTAAAGGAGAGATTGGCCTGGGTCTGGACCAGAGACTGTTCTTTCAGTGATCCATGATAACCCGTACAGTGTTAGAAGGCTCTGGGGCAGCCGGGCATGGTGGCGCACGCCTTTCATCCCAGCACTTGGGAGGCAGAGGCAGGCGGATTTCTGAGTTCGAGGCCAGCCTGGTCTACAGAGTGAGTTCCAGGACAGCCAGGACTGCACAGATAAACCCTATCTCG
>NC_034591.1:100045410-100055627 GCF_900095145.1 Mus pahari | reverse complement strand
AAAGAAGGCTCTGGGGCTTAGAGCATTCATTGTTATTCTTGTCTGTGTATGTACAATGTGTGTGTGTGTGTGTGTGTGTGTGTGTGTGTATGTACAATGTGTGTGTGTGTGTGTGTGTGTGTGTGTGAGTGGGTACGAGTGTGTCACTGGGCATGAGGGGAGGTCAGAGGACAACTTCCTGGGTGTGTTTGTATTCTCCACTGTGGATACAGGGTTTGAACTTAGATCTTCAGGCTTGCGTGTCAAGCGCTTTTACCACCTAGTCCGAAAGGACGTACATCTTAAAGCACTACTTCTGTTTAAAGGTTATAAAATAAAGAGCTACGGCTGAGTTCAGGAAGTGTTCTGCGTACAAGCTGAGTAGCCTCACATTGCTTTTTCGTCCATGCTTGTAACTGCTACCCCTAAACTGACTTTTATCTGACACTTAGAGATAGGATATAAACTCCTGGGCTTTCTAGTCATGGCGTCAATAAGAGCAGCACCTGGGCCCAGTGAAGTGGCGTGCTCAGTAAAGTTGACTGCTGGCAAATCTGACATCCTGAGTTCAGTCTCCAGGACCCTATGACCAAAGGGTAGAACTGACTCCCAGAAGTTGTCCTCGGATCTCTGCACACGTGCCAGGGCATTTGTGCATCACCCCCTACACATACGGACACAAAACGAGTAGATGAAATACATAAACAGTAGCATTGGTATGGAGCGGGGAGGTTCTTTTGTACCACACTTGATCAGTTGATCAGCTTGTTATAGGCTAACTCCTGAAAAGCCATTGGGTGGAGTGCACTAATGTCTCCTTAGGGCTCATCTAACAGGGCCGACATTATATTTACTGTGAATTTCAGAGTATTTCTAGGGTTTCCACCCTCCCCAGGATTGACGCAGGTTTGATCAGGGAGGAGTGTTAGTGGCTGGTTTTGTCTAGTTGTTACGTGAGCACTCACCAGCAAGCAGTGACACAGGGCATGGAAATGTTGTTGATTTGTTTCCAGCTCATCCCAGTCCAGCTGCCAACAGCTTGTGGGTCTGAGGATGAAGGGCAGTCCATAGGTCAGGGACTCGCAGATCCCGTTAGATGTCAGAGCCCTGGAAAAGAAAGACTTCCTTAGTGGTATCCAGGACCTCTCACCACAGCCTTCTGAATTC
Source organism: Mus pahari (assembly GCF_900095145.1). Lineage (NCBI taxonomy): Eukaryota > Metazoa > Chordata > Mammalia > Rodentia > Muridae > Mus > Mus pahari. The sequence goes on along the minus strand of NC_034591.1, from coordinate 100,054,481 downwards.
GGCTCTGGAACTTATTGTGCCTCAGGCTGTGTAAATTACATAGTGTGCGGTCAGATCTGCACACGGAGTTTTCAGAGCTCAACAGTCTTCACAGGGGGCTTTACAGTAAGGACTAGAAAGCAGCCAAGCTGGGCTTTGCCATCAGGGTTGTGCTTGAGAGCTGAGTCCCCTGAAGCAGCAAGTCTAGTACTTAGTGTAGTGGTACGGTGGGAGTTGGGTTCATTCCTGTACTAATCCTAAAGGGGTTTTGATAAGCATCCATTGGATGGTTGGCTGCCCTTGAATTAACTTTGCCTTTCTCTGCACTCAGAGGCCGTGTTTCCAGTTCTTGCCTGTATCTCCAAGTCTGCGGTAGGTAGCAAGTCTACATCTGCTCCTCCGGCTTCCACCTTCTGAGGAGCCAGCCTTATCTATCTATCTATCTATCTATCTATCTATCTATCTATCTATCTATCTATCTATCTATTTATTTTTATGACAAGCTTGTAACTGCTATTGGCCACTGACTGCAGCCCGACTGCAGAGATGTAATCTAAATCAGTAAGAACAGCTTGGACTAGCGAGGCTTCCTCGAAGCGTACTTGACCACTTGAAGCTTATACGGAGAGTCTGAAGAGAGGGATGCCATCTGGTAGAGCGTGCTGATGTCTCCTTTGGGGTCATCTATTCTTGACACGCCATCAGCTGTACCAGGAAGCAGGGATGGGCTGAGGAATCGCTCTTGGAGATCACATTTCAGACATACTACAATAGAAGGAGAGTTAGAGAAGAGACTGGGTTACCTCAGGCTAGGCCTTTAAGAGACAACGATTCCTACTAGTTTCTATTCACTAAGCAGGCAAGGGTCAGGAGGGGGTAGGGGGAATAGGACAAAGAAAGCAAGCTTGGTTGAGAAGGTAAAGCAGATCTGCCACCTGTGGTCTAACTATCTCTAAATAGTTTACTTATCCTCTGAGCCTGACATGATTGTCCCTTGCTTTACTGCCGGGCTGGCTGACCTGTTGTCTCATAGCGAGAGCTCTGGCTTGCCATTCAAGAGGACCACGTGTTCTTGGTGGAGCAGCTAATGGTAAACTATGCAGAGGCCCTTGGGTATCACGTTAGGAAATCTCGCCTCTGCTGCTTCCCTGTGGCTTTGGCAAGCGTGTTGGGCAGATGAAGGAAGAGCAGGAAAGCGGAAGTCAGAGAGTCAGCTGACTGCTACTGTTTTCCTCTGGGCTCTTCTAGGGGCCACCGGGGGCTGTGGGAGGCACAAGTTCCTGAAATAGCTTATTTTGAATGCCCTGAAAGGAACCTGAGTATTGGACAGAGTAGAAGGCCTCAGAGTACAGCGGTGGTATGATGTCCGGCGTGCGTAATCTGGTACTGAGCTGGATGGCTCTTGGTGTATGGCACTCTGCTCTATTAAGCTTTTTTTAAAAATTTTTTTTTAATTTTTTGACAGGATTTCTTGCAGCCCAGATTGACCTTTGACTTGCTGTGTAGCTGGAGATGACCTTGAACTCCTGCTTCTCCAGTCTCTACCCGCTGAGTGGGTATGGTTTGAGGTGTGTATCAGGGTTTTGTATTTCTACCCCAGCAGTTACCTTTAGGTGCCAAGGGCCCAGGGTTCTGCTGCTCTGAGCCTGACCCCTCGATGCTACAAGGTGTTAAAACATAGCTCTCTGGTTTGAATAGATGGTGGACATGCGAGTCTGTGGACACTGGGTCCTTGTGAGAAGGGGACAGGGCTGCCATGTGGAGCTTGCTTCTGAGTTGTTACAGTTTTCCTCAATTTGATGCCTAGCTAAGTGAGATTGTTAGGAATTTTATTTTTATTTTATGCATGTTTTTTTCTGTCTGTCTGTCTGTCTTCATGTATGTGCCGTACATGGGGGCAGGGCCTGAAGGTAGAGCCGTTGTCTTATCATTGAGGTATCAAGGACTTTGTTTCTGTCACTACTTGGCCCTTGCAGGCTGGGAGGGTCACTCTTGAGAATACCATCACCAGACGGCTTCACCTGATTCTCGCCTAACCCCTGGGCCTCAGACCATCTGGATTTCGCTGCCTCTCTAGAGTCATCCAGAGTTCTAACCCTAGTCAAGGATATTCTTAGCCTACAGAATCTATCTTTTCAGGGTTGTGTACTTGGATGATCCTTGACTCTGGAAGAAGGAGGAAGACTCTGTGGAGTAAGAAAAAGGTGGATGTTTTCTTGGTCAGTTTCACTGTTATGCAGCCAGGCTTTGAAGAAGACCTCCATGCTGACAACGTCGTTGTCTAGAGTCTCAAGGACAACGTCAGCTTCCAGGATAGAACTCTCTGCAGAAGAAAGGGAAATAGTGATTAAAGTGGGTTTTTTCTTTTTCTTTCTTTTTGGTTTTTTCAATCTTAATATTTATTTATTTAAAGTTTTTTTTTCTCCAGGGGGTGGCTGGGGAATGACTGAACTGTTAAAAGTATGTACTGCTTTTGCAGAGGGTCTGAGTTGAATTCCTAGCGTTTATATCATTTGCAACACAACTACCTGTAACTCCAGCTCCTGGGATCTGATGTTCTCTCATCTAAACTGTGAGGGTACCTGAACTCACACATGCAAACAGGTGTAATTAAAAATAAAAAAAACCCCGTCTTCACAATTATTTAAAAATAGATTCGTTTTAGTTGAAAATTGTTTTTGTGTTGTGGTTGGAGAGATGACTCAGCTGTTGAGAACACTTGTTCTTGCAGAGGATCTGGGTTTGATATCTGCACCCACATGGTGTCACACAACCATCTGTCACTCACGTTCCAAGGGATCCAACACCTCTTTGGACCTCAGTAGGCACCAGGCATGCGTGTGGTACAAATATATACATGCAGGAGAAAGACTCACACACATGAAATAATAAAGCAAATCTAAAAATGTTAAAACGCTATTTATGTGTTTGGGTTTTTTGTCTGCATGTCTTGCACCACAAATGGGCCTGGCGACCACGGAGGACAGAGAAGGGCATCAGATGCCCTTGGAACTGGAGTTATAGATGGCTGTGAGTTATCTTGTGGTGCTGGGAATTGAATTCGGAAGAACAACTGGTACTCTTAATTGCTGAGTCATTTCTCCAGCCACTTATTTTAAATGTTTATGCGTATGTGTCTATATGTAGGTACTGCATGCAACCCTCTGAGCTGGAGTTACAGATGGTCATGAGATCCTTGACTTGTGTGCTGGGAAAGTGAACTTGGGCTCTCTAGGAGAGCAGCAAGTGCTGAGCCAGCTTTCTACTATTATTGCTACTAGTACTGTAATTATTTTTTGAGACAGGATCTAACTGTATATCTTGGGCTGTTCTGGATCTCACTATGTAGAGATCAGGCTGGCTTTGAACTCACAGAGAGAGCTCCCTGCCTCTACCTCTCAAGAGCTGGGATTAAAGGTATGCACTACCACACTCAGTTAAGTTTGTTTGTTTGTTTAGTTATTTGGTTTTCTGAGACAGGGTTTCTTTATGTAATCTGGCTATCCTGAAACATGCTCTGTAGACCAGGCTGGCCTGGAACTCAGAGATAAATAAATAAAATAATAAAAAATAATAAAGAGGCCTGCCTGCCTTTGCCTCCCAGTGCTGAGATCAAAGAAGTGTGTTGCCACCACCTGAAAAGTGTTTAATGTTTTAATTAAGCATTTTTTGTTTTTTATTTTGTTTTTGTTTGTTTGTTTTTTGAGACAGGGTTTCTCTGTATAGCCCTGGCTGTCCTGGAACTCACTCTGTAGACCAGGCTGGCCTCGAACTCAGAAATCCACCCGCCTCTGCCTCCCGAGTGCTGGGACTAAAGGCGTGCGCCACCACTGCCCGGCTAATTAAGCATTTTTTGAGACAGAGCTAGGCTCTGTAGCCTCGCTGGTCCAGCATTCACTGTGTAGACCAGGCCTTGAATGTGTCACAAACCTTCTACCTTCCTTTTCAATTCCTGGGATTATAAATGTGAACCATTACATGCACCTAATTTTTAATTATATAATTTGAAAAATATAAACTTTAAACATACCTATCTTCTGACACACCAACTATTTTTTTTTTTTTTTTTTGAGACAGGGTTTCTCTGTGTAACCCTGGCTGTCCTGGAACTCACTCTGTAAACCAGGTTGGCCTCGAACTCAGAAATCTGCCTGCCTCTGCCTTCTGAGTGCCGGGGTTAAAGGTGTGCGCCACCACGCCCGACTCAACTATGTCTTAATATCTGTCCTAGACACACCCTTGGAGCGTTCACAAGAGACTTAATACAAAGATGTTCAGCACAGCGTTATCATCCCGACAATCAAACTCCAAACAGGAAGCAAGTCTAGTTAGTGTCCATCAATAGAGGAATGTTTAAATAAATTATGACACACTCACACTGACTTGTACTATGTAGTCATTAGCAATTTAAAGCTAAGTTTACCAACATGGAAATTTAGAAAGGAGTAATATGATTCCATTTGTATGAATGTAAAACTATCTGTGAACATGTATCCATAAGTATGTACCTGCAAACGTGCACCCATGAGTATGTACATGCAATTTTGTATCCATGAGTATGTACATGCAAACGTGCATCTGTAAGTATATACACAAACCTATTATAAAGGTCTGAAAGGCTGCCATCCAGCTATTAGCTGCTAGGAAGCAGAAATGGGCAGGGTTCTGAGACACATTCTCTTTTTATTCATACTCCTACATTCTTTAAATTTATCTTAATTGTTTATTTCTGTTTTGAAATACTCTAAGGCGCTGGAGAGATAACTCAAAAGTTAAGAGTGCTTGTGGTTCTTATAAAGGACCAGAGTTCAGTTCCTGAGCTCACACTGGAATTCCAGCTCCAAGGAAGGGTCCAATGCTCTCCTCTGGCATCTATGGGCACCTACACACACACACACACACACACACACACACACACACACACACACCCCTCAAATAAATAAAACAAATCTTTAGAGAACACCAAAAATATTCTAGAATATAAAAGCTATGAAAAACTACACAGCAATGTTCATTAGTTATTAATGAGGGACATATCAGTTGTATGTTATCCTTTTTAGTAAAAATGTATTCAATTATTACTTCTGTTAAAATGAATCTTGATATTTAAAAGAAAAAAGACGAACTATTATATTGGCCCTACCTTATCGTACTGATTACAGAGTTACTCATTGGCACACTGTCTCACAGTGTGATTGGCATCCAAGAGGAGGGGATAGGCTGCTGTGTGGTGAGAGGCCCTGGGTAGGTGAGTTAATAGGCTTTCCTGGGGGCACTTCTGAATTCAGCCAGTTCTACCTCTGATGCTGGCATCTGCTTCTACAAGTAAAGGTTGGGGAAAGCCAGAGAGAAGGTAGTGGAGGAGGCATGGACAGAGGCGGGGAGGGAAGAGCTGAGGAGATACCCCGAGGGTCCACTGAGATACAAAGGGCCTAAGAAAAGCCAGCGGTTCAGATGAATTAACCTCTGTGTATGACTCGCGAATGCCAGGCAGGTTATTTCTAGAGCGACATTCCTGAGGAGAAGTTGGTAGAGGTGGCAGACTTCTCCACTTCAAGAACAAAGAAGGTTCAGTCCATGGTGCTGGCTCCAATGCAGGAGGTGCAGGGAGCGAGATGACTTCACATTCATTTAAGGACTTCTCCTGCCTCCGACAGGGATAGCAAGTACAGAACACTTTTTTTTTTTTTTTTTTTTTTTTCCTGGCCGGCGAGATCAATTTTGCTAAATAGTTATGCGGATTCATTCATCACCAAGGACACACAACTCTCTGTCCCTGTGGAATTTCTAAAGCAGCAGCCTTGAGCACTCAGTCTCAGACTCCTGTCTGCTCCATTGCGTTTTATGGTGCTAGAATAATAAGCACAAGAAATTGCCAAAGCAGCATTTAAATAACTAATGTGGATCATCTGGTGATGACAGAGGCAAACACAGTGAGGGGGCAGCTGGTTCCTAGTGAGCAAAAGAACCCTTAAAGCAACAAGGCAAGGATAGAGCTAGAGAGATGGACTTGAGGGGCTGGAGAGGTGGCTCAGTGGTTAAGAACACTAGCTGTTTTTTCAGGAGACCTGGATTCAGTTCCCTCACACCTGCATTTGGCTAATGACTGCCTGTACTCCTGTTCCAGGGGATCCCACTGACCACCCTCTGGCTTCCAAAGGCACATGTAGTGCACGCACACACAAAACATTCATATACATAAAGTAAAAATAAATAAATAAAAACCCCGAGAGTCTCAGAGAAGTAAGCACGAAGGGTAGAAGATTGGGAACTCCCACGATGGGCAGCAGGAGGGGACAAGACATCATTATTTATAGTATGAACCTAGAAACATCATCATCATCATCATCATCATCATCATCAACAACAACAACAATGGAAAGGAGTTTCTAAAGTACATAAAACTGTAAAGCTAACACGGAATGGTGAGACCAAGGAAAAGTAGTTCTGCTAAGAAGGGGATGAAGCTGGGTGTGGTGGCCCATGCTTTACCCACCATGCAGGAGGCAGAGGTAGGTGGAATTGCTGGCACTCAAACCCTGGTCCTCCAGGAGAGCAGCCAGTGCTTATCACGCGGAATCATCTCTCTAATCTCCATTTCTCACCTCTTAACCCACACGCTCTGGGAAGAGTAACAGCAGAGTTTCCTCATTCGAAGAGATTCTCGTGCCATCTCCATAGAGGTGCAGGGCTTCAGGTTGGAACCTTTACTCTACTGTCTCAGAAGGAATGGCACCCTTTCAGGGACAAGCACTGGCTGCTCTTCCTAAGGACTCAGCTTGGATTCTACTGTCACCTCCTCTTGGAGCCATCACCCTTCAGAGACTCCACCTTCCTCTTCTTCTGCGATGGTCCAGGGCGCTCCTCCCCATCGCCCCCCCCCCCGTTGACATCCTATTTTTTCAAGATCAAGTTCAAATGCTACCTGTACACGTCCTGACCCACCCTCCATGTGTGGGTGATGGTGGCGGGGCAGATAGCTCATTGTATAGTTTGTGTTGTCACTGTCGTTAGTTGGGGACACATTTGACCTTCCCCATTTAGATGCAGGCTTCTTTTCACGTCCATCCTGCCCATCCCCCAGCTGGGGCCTTGGCAGAGGCCTGTCACTCCCGTTGCTTTTCCTGTGACCCTTCTGCTTCAGCTAAGTTAGTCTCCTTGTCACATGACTTCCTTCCTTCCTTAGGGCTTTTATTACTCTGTTAATCCTCGGCACCTCCTTCAGCATTTGTCCAGGAGCTGTGTTGATAAGCTCTTTCCTTGCTGGCTTTAATTAGCGACGGGGTGCTTGTGAGCTTCATCTATTCAGTATTAATCATACTTGTTAATTTATTTCTGTTGAAGGCTTTATTTCCCCAGTGTGATTTAGTGGAAAGATCAGGACTTGAGCTGTGCCTTGGATGTTGTTAGTTGTGTGTTTTGGGGAGGGGTGGGGACACTATAACCAATTTCCTAGTTATCGTGACGCACTACAGTGTACATTGTTTAAGAACAGCAGGCAGTAGGCCAGCCACTGCCTCCATCCTCCCTTTCGTCTTACATTTCTTTATCTTTCCCTCCCTTTCTCGCAGTCATTCTGGGATGAAACAGGGTCTCACATGTTCCAGCCTGGTCTCAAACTCGTTATGTAGACAAGGATGACCTTGAAGTTCTCATCTTCCTGCCTCCACGTCTTAAGTGTCAGGATGATGAGGGTGGGCATTCACCACCATACCGTAGTTTATGTGGTGCTGGGGGTCAAACCCAGGGCTTCATGCACATAAGGCAAGCATGCTAGTAACTGTGCCATATGCCCGGCCCTTCTACTCTTCCCTATTCTCATGGGCAGAAAGAAAAAAAAGAGTACTTTTTTTTCTCTTCAAACTGTGTTTTGCTAGGTCATTCTCCTTGGCTTCTGCTTTCCTCTGGGTTAGAACAGCAGCGCCCACTGCGGCATTACTCACAAACATAACTAAATATGCTAAACCGGAGAGCTGGGAAGGAGATATTGTTCTTCTTAGATAATACTGAAGCATAGCTCCTCCCAGAAAGCAAGGCATTACGCATCTGATGAAACAGGCCCCTTGACACGGTGCCAGATCGAAACTACAGCCTTGCTTGAGTCCTTGTAGCCACAGGAGGCGGCATCCACAGTCTATGTGTGGACTTATTCTGTCCCCTAGTGGCCACTGCAGTGACAGCCTTCATTGAGCTATGAGCTCGGTATTGAGAATCAGGTAATGCCTGAAGGTAAATCCTGAAGCAAAGTCACACAACTAAAGTGTCTGTTTGAAAAATATTTTATTTTGTGTGTTGTGAGTATGTGTGTGTACCTCAAAGTATGCATGTGTTCAATGTGCATGCCTGTGCCTGCAAAAGCTCATAGACTTGGATTTATTATGAACTGCCATGTGGGTGCTGGAGGAAGTGTTTCACTGGGAATGGGCTTGAAGAGCTTAAGGCCTGGCCCGACAGCCAGCTTGCTCTTCTTTCCTCTGTGTTTGTGGCTGAAGCTCTCGGCTTCCTGCTACTGCCGGCATACCTGCCGCCTACCGCCTGCCACCATGCTATCCCCCACCATTGTGAATTCAGTCCCCTCTGCAACCATAAGCCCAAACAATCTTTCTTCTATAAGTTGCTTTGGTCATGGTATTTCATCACAGCAACAGGAAAGAAGCCAGTCCTCTACGCTGGAAATCATAGTGATGGCTAGGCTGAGAGCCTACTGTATATGAAATAAGGACTCTGGACACCTAGAAGCACTGCAGACTTTTAAGCAGCTCTTGGGAATAAAGATTAAAAGGTTACCCCTAGGAAGCCCACATCTACAACGATGTGAACATTTTAGATGTCCAAAGTCTTACTGTTTCTGTCACTTGTTTCTTTTTAGTGAAGTATGTGATCCAGAGTGGAAGAAAATATATCTTAACTACAGGTTTTTTTGTTTGTTTGTTTGTTTGTTTTTCAAGACAGGGTTTCTCTGTGTAGCCCTGGCTGTCCTAGAACTCACTTTATAGATCAGGCTGGCCTCGAACTCAGAGATCCACCTTCCTCTGCCTCTCAAGTGCTGGGATTAGGCATGTGCCACCATGGCCCAGCTCTTTTTTTTTTTT
>NC_034591.1:100040289-100045169 GCF_900095145.1 Mus pahari | reverse complement strand
AGGAGAAGGAGAAGGAGAAGGAGAAGGAGAAGGAGAAGGAGAAGGAGAAGGAGAAGGAGAAGGAGAAGGAGAAGGAGAAGGAGGAGAAGAAGACTCTATGTGAAAGAGGTCATTTAGTAGTGACTGAGGTGTGTCAAAGTCTAAAATATTACCTGGCGCTGGAGAGATGGCTCAGTTGGTAAGGGTTTTGCCTCTTAAGCATGAGGGCCTGAGTTTAAACCCAGAACCAATGTGAAAATGCTAGGGCATGGTGGTGCCATGGAGGCAGGGGGATACCTGGGCTCACTGGATAGCCAGTCTAGTCTAGTTGGTGAACTTTAGAACCAGCAGACACCCTGTGTCAAAGGAGGTGGGTGGCATTTCTGAGGGTGACACTGCTGTGCTCTGGCTTCTACACATATCCCCACATCAGGAAAGAATAGAAACAGATAAAGTAGTATTTGGCTTGCTAAACAGTAGTCTTAGGAGATATTTAAGAATTCTTCATGGTTGCACATGCCTAGAGTCACAGCTCTAGGAAGACTGACACAGAATTGCTGTGAGGTTGGCTATGGGATGGGTCCTGAGAACCAGAGCAGTCTCAGGCCCATAAAGAGGCCCTGCTTTAAAACAAAAGTCTTTTATTCCTCCTGCAGATGTTAATTTATGTATAATGTAGCTTAAGAGAATTTAATGTAAACTAACATAACTTTCAAAGTTAAAAGTGTTGAAGCTGGCTGGGAAGTAGTGGTTTCATAGGCACCGTGGTAAGGAGAGCAGAAAGGGCAGGGCAAACGGAAAAGGAGTCTGATGGCATGGCCCCAACAGCCACAGCACTGCGCTGGCCTCCTTTAAACATTTAACATTTTATTTATAAATTGTTGATGTTATTATGTGTGTGAGAGCATGCACATACTGCTGTACATGTGTGGCAAGTGTGCAGGACGCAAATGTGTGGAGGTCAGAGGGCAACTTTTGGGACTCAGTTTTCTAACGTTAGTCACTGTGAGATCCGGGGATTGAACTCGGATGGCCAGGCTTGCAGAGGGAGCAGGGTTGAGTCACAAAGTCAAAAAGGTCTCTGAAAACAAAGAAAATCCCAAAGCACGTGCACAGGCGCGCACACACACCTAAGCTGCATGACTGTGACTGTACTTCTGCATGGGTATGCATTTTTGAATCACTGCAAGAGTGTTTTCAGGATACTGGGTTCATGAAAGAGGAACATGTGACTCAAAAGCAAACATACAAATTCCAAAGGTATCTACAAATTCCCCTCTAAGAGACTTGTAGCTTTGTGTTTAGATATCAGTTCCCCATGTTATAAGTCCCAGTACTTCCCCTAGCTTTTCAGTTGTCCTTTAACATCATAGGGCTGTTTATCTTGCCAACTACACTATTTAAAATCACATTTATTTGCATGCACGAATGTGTGTGTGGTGGGTGTGTAAGTGAGTAATGGTATGCATGGGGTAGTCAGATGGCAACTTGCAAGAGTTGATTCTCTTCTTCTACCGAGTGAGTCCTAGAGATTGAACTAGGGTATGGAGCCTCAGGTTTTTGCACTTGGCAGAAAGTACCTTTACTTGACTTAGATTTTAATTTATTTTCCCCCTTATTTTTGTGTATGGGAGTGTCTGTATGTGCGCAGGTGTGCATGGTCCTATGCTTGCATGTGTGGAGGTCAGAGGTGAACATCAGTCTTCCCCTATTGCTCTCTACCTTATTTGTGAGATAGAGTTTCTCACTGAGTGCGTGGCTTACTGTTTGGGCCAGACTGCTGGTCCAGGAAGCCACTGGGGTGCTCCTGCTTCCACCCCACCAGTTAAAAGGCAGTGAAGAAGAAGTCCACCGAAACAGAGATCCAGAGAACACTGAACGTTGTGCTTCAGGCTCAGCCCAAGGCCCTGGCTGGCCCTTGCAAGACACGTGAGGCACAAACTGAAAACAGCTTGGAGTTTAGGCTTAAAGAATGGGACTGAGGCCAGGCAGGGTGACAAATGTCTTTAATCCCAGCACTCAGGAGGCAGGGGCAGGCAGATAGGTCTCTGTGAGTTGAAGGCCAGTCTAGTCTACATAGGCAATTCCATGGCAGCCAGGGCTACCTAATGAGACCCTGTCTCAAACAATGACAACAACAACAACAACAAGCAAAACAAACACAGGAAGAGTAGGACTGAGAATCTGAGTATTGGTTCACTGTAGGGGCAACAGGTGGCGGTCTGAGCCTAACAAAGCGAATTGTCCAACAAAACAGACAAAAATCACTCCAAAGCAACATAACAGAATTTAAAATCTCTATAACCTAACATTCACAAACTAAACTAACTGAAATGTTTTTGGCATATAGAGAAAGAAAACTATGACTCAGTCTTAAAAGAAAACAGAAATCACAGATGCAAGTCTTTACATGATAAAAATATTTACCAGATATGAACTTTATCGAATTGAATAATCCAATTGACATAATTGAAATAATTCTCAAGGAGGAATTGAAAGTATGTTCACCATAAATAGAAATATAAGAAGTAGGAGCTACATAGATGGCTCAGTGCTTAAGCTGCTCTTCCAGAGGACCCAGGTTCAATTCCCAGCATCCACGTGGTGGCTCACAACTGCCTGTAACTCCAGTTTCAGAGATCCAACACCTTCACACAGAAATATATCCAGGCAAAACACGAATGCACATGAAATAAAAATAAATTAATAAATTATTTAAAAAATATAAGAAATGTCAATAGAGGAACAGAAAATATGAAAGATAATCAGATGAAAATTTTAGAAATTAAAAAAAAACTGTATCTAAACAAAAACATTCACATGGGTTTAAAAGCAGAATGATAAGGAAGGGGACAAAGTGAGTGACCTAAAAGCAGACAGATAAGCATCTACCCAAAGGAACAAAAATGGACTAAACCACTAACCAAAGAAAACACATGGTAGGACTCATGGGTCTAGCTGCATATGTAGCAGAGGATGGCCTAGTCAGTCAATGGGAGAAGAGGCCCCTGGTCCTGTGAAGGTTCTATGCCCCAGTATAGGGGAATGCCAGGACCAGGAAGCAGGAGTGGGTGGGTTGGTGAGCAGGGGGAGGGGAGAGGGGATAGGGGGTTTTCAGAAGGGAAACTAGGAAAGGCAATAGAATTTGAAATGTAAGTAAAGAAAATGTCAAATAAAAAAAATGGACAAAATAAAGGAACACTGGCCAGGTATACAGCTCAGTTGGTAGAGAGCTTGCTTAGTAAGCACAAAGCCTTAGGTTCTGTTCCCAGCACTATAAAACCAGATGCAGTGGTACATGCCTGAACTCTTAGAACTTGGGAGCTACAGACAAGGACATAGGAAGTTCAAGGTTATCTTCTGCTATGTAGAGAATTTAAGATCAGCCTGGGGTACCTGAGACCCTGCATCAGGATAACAATACCAAGCAAGCAAGCAAGCAAGCAAGCAAGCAAGCAAGCAAGCAAGCAAGCAAGCAAGCAAGCAAGCAAGCAAGCAAACAAGCAAACAAGCAAGCAGGCAGGCAGGCAGGCAGGCAGGCAGGCAGGCAGGCAGGCAGGCAAGCAAGCAAGCAAGCAGGCAAGCAAGCAGGCAAGCAAGCAAAACAAGTACTGAGCCTAGGGACACATTTATTTTATTCTATATTTTGTATTTTGTTTCTGCTGTTATTATTTGAGATGGAGTCCTTTCGTTGTTTTTTATTTTTGGTTTTTGTTTGTTTGTTTGTTTGTTTTTGGACAGGGTCTCTTGAAGGCTTGAACAACCATGCCAAGCTAGAGACAGGGTCTTGCTATGTAGTCCAGGATGGTCTCACACTTGGGAATCTTTCTGATTTACTCTCCTAAGTACTGGGATTAAAGTTTGCATCACTATGGGGGGATCTCTGTGGAAGAATTTTAAAAAGTTTAACATATGGGCACTTGGAGTCCTAGAAAAAGAGAAAGAATACAGTATAAAAGTATTTGAAGAAATAATGGTAGAAAGTTTTAGAACTTAAGTTACAGATTTACGTTTATAGGTTTGGTAGGGCATGACGGTGCACAACTTTAACCCCAGTACTTGGGAGGCAGAGGCAGGTGGATCTCTGTGACTTTGGTGCCAGTCTGGTCAACAAACTGAGTTCTAGGCCAGCTAGGCCTACACAGTGAGACCCTGTCTTAAAAAGGAAAAAATAAAGCATATAGACTCAAGGTCTTTTTCCTGGATCCTCCTAAGTGATCAACTGAATCAAGATGAAACTGTTTCCTTCCTGATCACCAGCTGTCAGAAACACACGGAAAAACACTTTGAAGTGGATGATGAATGCCAACTTTGTACTTTCTACAAGCAGCACAGGGCACATAAGGAGCTGCCGATGCTCTGGGTGAAGACTAGAAAGATTGTGTTGTCCTAATGAGCCGTGGGAATGACAAGGTTTTCTCATGAAGCGGGGTTTCTTGACTCATGACCGAGTGCAGCAGCGTTGAGAAAGGGGCACTCTTGTTACAGACCAAGGAGAGCTGGAGAGAGGAAGCCCAAGTCTGGTCACAGATGTAGGGTGGAAGTCTAACCTGAGTTCTCAACTTGGTCGTTGTCACAAATGGAGAGAAGGCTATTCCTAGACTGACAACTACTACTGTCCCTTAGTGGTTGGTGATCAGAGGAGCTAGCTAAATCCTACTGCTTTTCAGGCTCTCTAAAGAAGGTGATGTCTGCCAACACACTGTCAGAAAGCCCTTGAACAAAGAAGGGAAGAAGGCCGGGACCGAAGCACCCAAGACCCACAGACTTGTTACCTCACTTGTTCTGCACCACAGATGCCGAAATATCCCTGGGAAGAAACAACACATTAAGAAAGCCCAGGAGAGCCGGGCAGTGGTGGCGCACTCCTTTAATCGCAGCACTCGGGAGGCAGAGGCAGG
>NC_034591.1:100032921-100039954 GCF_900095145.1 Mus pahari | reverse complement strand
CAGGGCTACACAGAGAAACCCTGTCTCGAAAAAGAAAAAGAAAAAAGAGAGAGAAAAAAAAAGCCCAGGAAAAGGCTGTAGAATATGCTAAACTTTTGGCCAAGGGAATGAAGGAAAGCAAAGAAAAACACCAGGAACAGATTGCCAAAAGACGTAGGTTATCCTTATTTAGAGCTTTTATTTCTGAGTCCAGTCAAAAAATAAGTCTTTAAAAGTAACAAATAAATGATCAGATCTGGAAGAAAAGTATGTAGATTCTAGAGGCTTAGTGAACTCCAGACAGGATAAATTAGAAAAAAACCTATGCTTAGTTATATCATTATCAAGCTGATAAAGACAAACATAAAGACAAGTTTCATGAAAGCAGTCAGAAGAATGATCCTCTCCAGATAGCTGGAAATGACTTGAGGGGAACAAGGGATGGCCAGGAGGCAGGCGAATATCTTCAAATTACTGAAACATCCCAGGCGACCTATAATTCTATACAGTGAAACAAATCTGCTTCAAGGATGAAGGTGGAATAGACATTGCCAGATAAATAGCAATGAGAATTGTCACTGCCAGAACCCTTGAGATAAAAAAAATACCAAGGTCCTTCAAGGGGTAGGACATGCTATCCAAGGGAAACGTGCACCTAGGAGTGAATGACAGGCACTGGAAGTAGCAAAAATATATGGGTAAAGACGGAGGGTCCAGGATTTCAGACTGAGGGCTGGAAATTCAGCTCAGCAGTTAAGAGCAATTCCAGCACCCACATGGTAGCTCACAACCATCTGCCATTCCAGCCCCAGGGGACCTGAGACCCTTTTCTGGCCTCTACAGGTACTGAACACATTTGATAACTACAGCATAAACAATAGTGTATATAGATCCCCAGAGAGGCAGAAACAGGAGGCAGGAGGCAGGAGTTCAGGGTTATCCTCAGCTATATATGGAGTTCAAATCCAGTCTGGGCTCTATGAGACCCTGTTTCAAAAACAAACAAGCAGACAAAAAAAACCCCACAAGCATATAAAGTAAAAGAATATATGTTTGAGATGGGATAAATGGACCTACATAATTGAAGTTTCTATATTTTACATGAAATAGTGCTATATTAATTTTTTAAAGATTTATTTATTATATGTGAGTACATTGTAGCTGTCTTCAGACACCCCAAAAGAGGGTGTCAGATCTCATTACAGATGGTTGTGAGCCACCATGTGGTTGCTGGGATTTTAACTCAGGACTTTGGAAGAGCAGTCAGTGCTCCTAATGGCTGAGCCATCTCTCCAGCCCTGCTATATTAATTTTAAGTAGGCTATAAAAGGCCTAAAAATAGATTTAAAGTCCTATGGTGGATACTATGTTAACTGTGAATAGACAAAAGGAATGTAATGTAACCCTCCAGAGAAGCCACTGAAAATAATAAAAAAAATGAATAGGTAAATTAAAATTGATAAAATAGAATTAAATGGCTTTTTTTATGCCTTTTATTTGTTTGTTTTGGGGGAACAGGGTCTCATTATGAAGCCCTGGTTGGCCTGGAATCCACTATGTAAACCAGGCTGGCCTTGAACACACAGAGATCTGCCTCCCCCTGCTGTCTGAGTGCTGGGATTAAAGGTATGCACCATCACACCCAGCTAAATTAAAAAAAAAATTACTTATATGTATGTGTGTGTCTCTCTGTGTATATACTACATGTATTCTGATGATGTTGGAGGCCAGAAGAGAATGTTACATCCCCTGGAACTGGTGTTATAGGTGGTTGTAAGTCATCTGATGTGACTTCAGGAACTGAACCTGGGTCCTTTGGAAGAACATCAAGAGCTTTTAACTGCTGAGCCATCTCTCTAGCCCCAAATCTTATAAATATTTGAACACCCCTCAAAGGCAGGAAAGCAGGAGAAAAAAGGCCAATCAAAACAGAATTAACAAACAACATAATAAAACAGTAGACACAAAACTAACCATATCAACACTTAAAGTAATTATTAATGGAGTATCATTACAAGTAAAACTTAGAGGTTATCAGAATAAATAAAATGATATGTTGTCTACAACAAATTTTCTTATTCTTATTTTTTTTGGTTTTCAAGAAAGAGTCTCTCTGTGTTGCTCTGGCTGTCCTAGAACCCATTCTGTAGATAGGCTGGCCTTGAACTTAGAGATCCACATGCCTCTGCCTCTGAAGTGCTGAGATTAAAAGCCTTGCCATCATGCCTGGCTCAATATACTTTAAATACAAATCCACAAATGAGTTGAAAGTACATGTATTAGAAAAGATAAATGATAAGGATCCAGGAGAAATGATAGCATCCATGCCTGGCACGATCTGTGTGTAGACATGTATACCAGTTTTACTTATAGTCAAAAATAGGAAACCGGGCTGGTGAGATGGCTCAGTGGGTAAGAGCACCTGACTGCTCTTCCAAAGGTTGGGAGTTCAAATCCCAGCAACCACATGGTGGCTCATAACCATCCATAACAAGATCTGATTCCCTCTTCTGGAGTGTCTGAAGACAGCTACAGTGTACTTACATATAATAAATGAATAAATGTTTAAAAAAAATAGGAAACCAAAGTGCCCATTGACAGGTGAATAGTTAAACAAAATATTTATGCAAAATATTACTTCAACAATAAAGACTTGTTATAAACATCATGGACAAATCTCAATATCTGAAAAAGGTCAGACACTAAAGTATATATACTGCATGATTTTACTTTTGTAAAATGCAACATTAGTACAGGTGGGAAGTAAAGGGTGGAGGTTGGGATTGAGTGTGTGTGGAGGGGAGGAGGGGTCTTTGAGCACAATGGAAGGATTTTATATCTTGACTGGGGTGATGATCTATCGGAGTACAGGACTGTGAAAACTCACTGAGTTGCACATGTTGAACACATGTAACTTCTGGTATACAGACTATTCTTCAACCTGGCAAGAACAAACCTTTAAAAACATCTCAATTTTCAAGTAATTTCAGATATGCTGTTAAATTTCTATTACTTCATTCAAGTATAAAAGGGAGGACCACGGCTTCTTTTAATGAAACACATGTCTGTCTGGGTTAAAAAATCTTTAGGTAGCAAACACAACAGAGTTTGTAATTTAGACTTAATGCCACAGGCAAACGACTTTAATGCAGTTATCCAAGGCAAACTCGATGCGCAGCTGCTCATCTGGCCTATTTTGTAAGACATCAGAGTCTGACAACTGCTTAAAGCACAGAGGGGACCCTACCCCTACTTCCTTCTGGAATCTTCTAAGGAGCAATGAATCTCTATCTTCTTTGTTTGGATTGTTAACATTTGGTATTTCCTGAGAACACATATGGATAGGCTGCCTTTCCAAGGATCTTGACATCGATCCCTGGTAAACTCTAGTTGGAAATTTTAAACAGATGGTTTGTGAGCACTTAGCAAAGGAACCTGATACCCTTGTGTACACGGTTGAGAATTGTAGGCTCGCTGACAGCCTCGTTAAGCTGATTTGTAACTGCTTCAAGACTCATATACCCAATCAGTGCAGACGGTTGTCAACCTGGACAGATGCTGTCTAGATGCCAAAGTATACTGATCACTGTGACCTTCTGAGTTTTGGCATATTTATTACTTATCCATTCTTTAGAAGGCTATTATAAAAATTTTATCGTATGCAAATGAAGACGTATTAGGTATGCCCTTGTAAGCTCCAAAAGCTCAACCATAAGCAGACAGTCATGGATTTTTTTTTTTGTTAACTTGAGATGTAGAATATCATTAATAGCACGACATGTCTGTGTGCTCTTTGCTCATCCTCAGAGGAAGCCTTGCTATGCTGAACTTCCTTATCATTCTTTTCCTTTTAAAAAGTTCACTGCCGTAACCAATATTTCATTGCTTTAATTTCCTGGAGCTTGGTAAGAAGCGCAGTCTTCTATATGCCATGAATGGCCTGCCTCCCCAACCTCCGACATTCCCCCCTGATATAAAAATTCATTAGATCGTTCCTCTCAGCTGTGGTGCTCCACTTTATGATGATGTCACAACGTTTGTATTCCAGACAGCGACTCCTTGCTGGTTACTTGAGTGAGAGCTGTAGGTGTAGTTTTTCTGACTCCTTTTTCCATGGTGTCTTCTGACAAACAGGGATTCTGATTTTAATATAGTGATGCTTCTTCAGTCTTCTGTAGCTAGCGGACTTTGTGTCTCATTTATAAAATCCTTCCTTCTCCTTACCTACAGCCATTAAGTTTTTTTCTTATATGTTCTCTTCTAAAAGTTTTCTCTCATATTTAGGTTTTATAAAGTAAAGATCCAACTTCTCTTTTTTCCTGAAGGTTCACGGATCGTTCCAGCATGATTTAGTAACTACACTAATCTATTTTCATTGTTTTTCCATGGCAGTGTTGTATATGGGTACCCGAGGAAGCAAGAAGCCTTGGATCTTCTGGAGCTGTAGTTAAAGGTGGTTGTAGGCTGCCTAAAGTGGGTGATAGGAACCAAACCTGTGTCCTCTGGAAGAACATTGTCTTACTGTCTTAGTGTTTTACTGCTGTGAACAGACACCATGACCAAGGCAAGTCTTATAAAGAACAACATTTAATTGAGGCTGGCTTATAGGTTCAGAGGTTCAGTCCATTATCACCAAGGCGGGAACATGGCAATGTCCAGGCAGGTATTATGCAGAAGACTGGCTTCTAGAAAGCTAGGACTAGGATCTTAAAGCCCATGTCCATAGTGACACACCCACTCCAACAAGGCCACATCTCCTAATAGTGCTACTCCCTGGGCCAAGCATATACAAACCGTCACACTTAGTGTTCTATTGCTGTGAAGAGACACTATGACCAAGGTATCTCATAAAAGAGAACATTTAATTGGTGGCTTGCCTGCAGTTTCATGGGGTGAGTCCATGAGCATTTCGGTGGGAAACAGATAGGCATGGCACTGGAACATAGCTGAGAGTTTTATATTCTGATCCACAGGCAACAGGGGGGGGGGAAGAGATAGAGACACAGACAGACAGACAGGCAGGCAGACAGACAGACAAGGCCTGGCATTGGCATAACCCCTCCAAGAAGGCCACACTTCTAATCCTTTCCAAACAATTCATCAAATGGGGACTAAGCTTGCAACATATATGAGCCTATAGGGGCCATTTTCATTCAGATTGCCACAAGCCACAGCACTCTTAACTGAGCCATCTCTCCAGCCCTCAAGACTTATTCCTAAGGAGCTAGAAAGAGATCCAGCTCAGTGGTAGAATGCTTGCTTTGGTGCAAGGTACTGACTTTGATCTCAAGCACTGCAGCAAATAGGAAAGCCAGACTTTGATTTCTGCAGTGAAATGTAGCTCAGTGGGTAAAAACTCTTGCCTCCCAAGGCCAGCAACCTGCATTTGATCCCTGAAACACACAGAAAGACATGGCTTGCCATCTGTAATCCCAGCATTTGTAGGAGGCAGACAGGAGAACTGTGGAAGCTTGCACACCAGCTACCCTGGAGTATACTGAACAGCAGAAACCGGAGACATTTTGCTTTGAAACAAGGTGAAAGCTAAAATGAACTCCCAAAAGTTGTCCTCTAACTTCCACATACATGTGTTCATATGCACACACATGTGCAAATACACATACTAATAACAAATGAGAGATAAAATAGCAACAACAACAACAACAACACACATACACACACACACACACATCCTAAAAGAAGATAGCAACATTGTTCCCATGCTTTATGGCTCTTCTGTGAGATTAATTTTGGGTGCTAGAATTAGCAGGGTTTACAAGATCCTAAATTGATTAAGATTTTTAGGAATTTATGGCCAGGCGTGGTGGCGCACGCCTTTAATCCCAGCACTCGGGAGGCAGGGGCAGGCGGATTTCTGAGTTCGAGGCCAGCCTGGTCTACAAAGTGAGTTCCAGGACAGCCAGAGCTATACAGAGAAACCCTGTCTCAAAAAACAAACAAAAAAAAAAAACCCAAACAAACAAAAAAAGATTTTTAGGAATTTGCTGTAGGTACAGGATTGGCTCACATACAAAGAGAGAAAAAATAGGGTTAAAAAAAGCACACGTGTTTCCCTTATATTTTTTTCTTGGACCAATCCTTGCTCATTTTCTTTTAAAAGTGAAAAGAACCAAAAATAGATAGAAAGCAGAAAAGGAGGGTCATGAGAACTGTGTAAGAGTTTTGAGATTGCAGGCTTATGAGAGAGAGGATTGTTTGAGAAGCAGAGAGAACTGAGGAAGAGAGCAGGGCAAGTCGGGGGCTAACTTCAGGATGAAAACAAGAAACCACACAGAGTACACCTATGCAGCATAAATGTGATGGGACAACAGAGGGCAATGTACAAAAGCAAAGGTGAGTAGTGCAACAGGAGAGTAGTGCAACGGGAGAGTAGTGCATTGGTGAGAGGGTAGTGCAACGGGAGAGTAGTGCAACAGGAGAGTAGTGCAACAGGAGAGTAGTGCAACAGGAGAGTAGTGCACTGGGGAGAGTAGTGCACTGGGGACAGTAGTGCACTAGGGAGAGTAGTGCAACAGGAGAGTAGTGCACTGGGGAGAGTAGTGCAACAGGAGAGTAGTGCACTGGGGAGAGTAGTGCCACAGGAAGAGTAGTGCAACAGGAGAGTAGTGCACTGGGGAGAGTAGTGCACTGGGGAGAGTAGTGCAACAGGAGAGGAGTGCAACAGGAGAGTAGTGCACTGGGGGGAGTAGTGCCACAGGGAGAGTAGTGCAACGGGAGAGTAGTGCACTGGGGAGAGTAGTGCAACGGGAGAGTAGTGCAATGGGTTATGGGATTATGAGAGGCTTCTAAGTTGAAAAGTATTTTGATGATCATTTATTTTTAATAAAACAATAAATTACTAGCATTTGAATTTCTCTTAGTAACAGATGTATTCAAATTATAAATACTTGTACTATTCTAGTCTTAATATCAGGACATGGTATTTATCTGTGCCAGGCACTCTTCTAAGCACTTTCTGTTACAAAATTCTGAAAATGTGGATCATTCTCTCTCTCTCTCTCTCTCTCTCTCTCTCTCTCTCTCTCTCTCTCTC
>NC_034591.1:100022712-100032819 GCF_900095145.1 Mus pahari | reverse complement strand
CTCCCTTCTCTCCCTCGTTCCCTCCCTCCCTCCCTTCCTCCCAGTATCATGTAGCCCAAGAAGGCCTCAAACTTGGTATGTGGTATGGACTTCTGATCCGACCTGCCTCCAGCTCCCAAATACTTCAGTTACAGGTGTGGACCACCATACCCTACTTTTTTTCCTTTAAAAAATTAATTTGTTTATTTATTTTATTTTCATCGCATATGGGTGTTTCACCTACATGTATGTTTATGTACCATGTGCATATCCAGTACCCAACAAGGCCAGAAGAGAGCACGGGACCCCCTAGAACTGGGTCTAGACAGCTGCATGCCACCATGTGGGTGCTGGGAACTAAACCTGCATCCTCTGTAAGGCCAACAAGTGATCTTAATCGTTCCAGCCCCAACATAAAAGAAAAAAATGAGGCAGGAGGATTGTTAGGTCAAGACACAGCAACAAGAGCTCTTACCATCACTGCTGGGTTCTTCAGTAGGAGATGGCCAGTCTGTACACCCATGGATGCCTTTTGTGACCTCAACCACCTGCAGCCTTCTGACGCTAAGTAGGTTTATATCTTTCAGCCCTTCCTCCAGTTCTTTGACCACTTCTTTTCCAGGCAGAGAAGTCAGGACAGTAATCTAAAATGAAATACATGAAAATAATCAGTATGCCTGCTTTTTATGATATCCAGAGGGAGGAACATACAATCTGTTGTAAGTCTCTGGTAGTAGCTGGTGTGTTTAGTACAAAGAAAGAGAGATTTAAATATAACGTACAAATAAAATTTCATTTGATCGTGATCAAAAGGTTAAGAAGTGATACAAATCAAGTTTCATGTGATAGATTCCAGAGGGACAGAAAACCCTCACAAGTCTGTTCCAGTGATTCCAGACAGTTCATAGACAGTGTCTTGACAGTGACCATTGGGAAGCCATACATGTGTTCTAGTCTTTTCCTTATTCATTCTTTACATTTTTTTTTTAAAAATAAAAAACCACCGGTAGCATTTCCTCTGCTCAGAATATTGCTTTCTCAGGAGACTAGAGAAGCTTAAGTTCCGCTCATGCATGTCCACTGTGTCCTAGAGCCCCGCTCATGCATGTCCACTGCGTCCTAGAGCCCTGTTCATGCATGTCCACTGTGTCCTAGGGAGCCTCTTGCTCTTCTCTCACTGGTGCGTCCATGTGTAGCCTTCTCAGATGAATTCTCTGTTTTCTTAGGATGGAACCATTTCCTTTGACTCTAAACTGTACTTAACCTTTGACCAGAATGTTGGACGGAGGAAATATTAAGGCATTTGTGTACAATTAGAATCTTTTATGCCCTCAAAATGAATGTTTTTAATAATCAGTTTTGCCCTTGATTTTGAGACTAAAGACAATTGCACTTGCAATTATTTTGTATGCAGATGTTTTTAATTAGCAGAGAGAAATGTAGATGAAGGTACAATTGCTATTTACTTGTTTTTGAATACTTCAATGTTGTAGAATAGTTCTAGGTTCACAGAAACATTGAGAAGAAGGGCTCTGTGATGCTCACCCCTGCCCTCACACAGACATAGATTCTCCATTATTAATTTCCTCTACCAGGTTAATGCATTCACTGCAAGTGATTTATATATATTGACAAATAACAATAATCTTAAACCCCTATTTTATGTTTGGACAAGCTCTTAGTGTTGTACATTCTAAAGGGACATTAACCCATTACATATTTTCATACAAGGTGTTTCACTTCCTTAAAAATCTTCTCTGCTTATTTGCTCATCCACTCACTACACCTTTTTTTTTTTCCCTATTTCAATAACAGGGATTGAGCCCAGGGCCTTGCCTTTGCTAGGCACATAGTCTAATGAACTACGTTCCTAGCTCACCAGTCACCTTTTCTATTGTCTCTATAACTTTTCCTTTTCCAGGGTACTGAGTATTTAGAATCACAAATGGTGTCATTTTTTCCATACTAGCTTCCTTTATTTAGTAATGTACATTTAAGGTTTTTCCATGGCATTTTTTGTGACTCAATAGCTCATTAGTTTAGGTGCTGAATAATATTCTATTGTCTGGATGGACTGCAATGTATTATCCTTTCATCTGCTGAGAGACGTCGTGTTTAGTGACTGTGAATGCTTGTACAAAACCTGCACAAGGTCAAGCCATCAAGCCATCGAAATCCCAGCACAGACAGGAGAGGGACTCATAAAGTTCCACCTCTAGCTATTTGCAAGTGTGTTGGCTGCTGGGGGAGGAAGAGTCAGTCTTCTTCTGAGATGTGGCCCCCAAGAGGCCCCATGCTCCAGCAGATGGTTCCACATCCGTGCACATACAAGCAACCTTAAATGAAACTTCAGGTTTTTGTTTTTGTTTTTAAAAAGATCACATGGGCTGGTGAGATGGCTCAGTGGGTAAGAGCACCCGACTGCTCTTCCGAAGGTCCTGAGTTCAAATCCCAGCAACCACATGGTGGCTCACAACCACCCNGTGAGATGGCTCAGTGGGTAAGAGCACCCGACTGCTCTTCCGAAGGTCCTGAGTTCAAATCCCAGCAACCACATGGTGGCTCACAACCACCCGTAACCAGATCTGACACCCTCTTCTAGAGTGTCTGAAGACAGCTACAGTGTACTTACATATAATAAATAAATAAATCTTAAAAAAAAAAGATCACATGAAGCTGGGAGGGAAAAGCAGTGAGTAATTGGAGGGGAGGAAGTGGGGGTGAATTTGACCAAAGCACGTTGTATGCATGCTTGAAAGTCTCAAAAGAGAAAAATAAAAATTCTTAAAATAAAAAAGTATTGCTCCAAGATTGGAAAGTATGGATGGAGCTTAATTATAAACATATTGGTGTGTGGGCATAGCTCCTCTAGGTAAATACAAGAGCTGTAAGTGTTGGATTGTGTGTTAAATTTTCGTTACATTTTGGAAGAAACTGCATGTTACATTTTTCATTGCTATGATCAAATACCCAATAAGAAGCAACTCTAGGGAGGAAGGGTTTATTTTGGCTTACAGTTCAAAGGGATACGGCTCACGATGGTGGAGAAAGCATGGTGACTGAAGAATGGGTGACTAGCCTTACTACATCCACAGTCGGGAAGGAGAGAGATGGATGCTGGTGCTCAGCTTGCTTTCTCCTTTTTATTTAGTCCAGGATCTCCATTTATGGAATGGTGCCACGTCCACATTTAGTGTGTTTTCCCCTCAGTTAATTCAGTCTGGAAACTTCCTTATAGACATGACTGGAGGTTTGTGCCCTAAGTGATTGTAGCTCCTGTCTAGGTGATGACATTAACCATTGCAGAAACATCAAGTTGTCTTCCTGCTAGTATCAGATGAAAGTTTCAGTTATTCCGCATCCTTGTCAGCATTTGGCTTCATGAGTGCTCTGGACTGTGGCTCTTCTGACAGGAGTGTAGTGGTGTTCACTTGCTGGCTTACTTCCTGTTGTTGTGACCACACACTATGTAGATCATCTCTCCATATGCTTACTTGCCACTGGTATGATTTCTTGGGTGAGGTGTCTCTTAAAGTCTTTAGCCCCGCTCCTTCATTCAAAGTGTCTTTTCATCGCATTGGCTTTTTGCTTGATTATTTGCATTTAAACTTAACTCTTTATATATTTAATGTTTAAAAAATTTATTTAAACATTTCTGTGTATGATATTTTTCAACTTTAAAATCAGCATTATTTTATTCTGTGTGTATGGGTGTTTTGCCCACATGTAAGTCTCTGTACAACTTTTTGTGCCTGGTGCCCTCAGGGGCCAGAAAAAGGATTGTACTCCCTAGAACTGCAGATACTTATATCAGTGGGTGCTGGGAATCAACCCCACTTCCCTGGAAGAGCAGTCAGGCTCTTGACCACTGAGCCATCTCTCCAGCTCCAATTCTTTATATATTTTGGGTATTTATCACCTGTCTGATAACTAGCTAGAAAGGACTTTCTCTGATTTGGTTTTTCTGCTGATCTTTTGTTCTGCCAAAGCCTTTAAATTCAATGTAACCCATTTATCAGTTCTCTGTATTGTTTCTCCAGTTATTAGAATCTTTTCAGAAAACCATTGTGAAGGCCTTGATCTTGAAATGTTTCCCCTTCATTTTTCTCTTATACTTTTAGTATTTTAGGTCTTCAATGAAGATTTTTATGCATTTTGAGTTGATTTTTGTAAAAGGTGAGAGAAAAGGGTCTTCTTTTAATCTTCAACATGTTTGTATTTAAATTTCTCAGTCCCATTTTTTAAAAAAGAGGTTGTCTTTATTACAATATATGTTTTTGTCTGAATCAAATAGCCATAGCTCTGTGGATTTATTTCTAAAGCATCCACTACATCCCATTGGTCTACATATCATGCTATTTTGTTGTTATGGTGACAGTTTGATGACAGGTGTTGTGATGCCTACAGTATCACCTGTTTTGCTCTGGATTGCTTTAGTTATTTGGGGTATTTGTGTTTCCATATGAATTTTAGGGTTGCTTTTCTTTTTTACATACATAATTTTATCACTGAGTCATATCCCCAGGACCTCAAATCAATTTTAGAATCAGTTTCTTCACATACACAAAAGTTTTCTGATATACTTATTGAGTTTAACTATGAATCTATAGCTCATGACATTGAGTGACATTTTGATAATAATATTAAGCCTTTTATCCACAAACATAGAAATTCCCCATGTATCTTTTGTGGGAACATGAAACAGGAGGTGGAGGGAAAAGTGGAGATGGAGCCCACAAAGATGCCTGGGATTCAGACTCTGGAAACCAGCATCAGAGTGCAGATCTAACTTTATTGTTTATTACATAAGCTTATAATAGAGCTTTTTAGCCAAGTAGGGTATTGTCTTAGTTAGGGTTTTACTGCTGTGAACAGACACCATCACCAAGGCAAGTCTTTTTTTTTTTTTTTTTTTTGGTTTTCGAGACAGGGTTTCTCTATGTAGCCTTGGCTGTCCTGGAACTCACTTTGTAGACTAGGCTGGCCTCAAACTCAGAAATCCACCTGTCTCTGCCTCCCAAGTGCTGGGATTAAAGGCGTGCGCCACCACCGCCCGGCTGACCAAGGCAAGTCTTATAAAAAACAACATTTAATTGGGGCTGGCTTACAGGTTTAGAGGTTCAGTCCATTATCATCAAGGTGGGAGCATGGCAGTATCCAGGCAGGCATGGTGCAGGCAGAGCTGAGAGTTCTACATCTTCATCCAAAGGCTGCTAGTGGAAGACTGACTTCCAGGCAACTAAGGTAAGGATCTTAAGCTCACACCCACAGTGACACACCTACTCCAACCAGGTCACACCTATTCCAACAAGGCCATACCTCCAAATGGTGCCACTCCCTGGCCCAAGAACATACAAACCATCACAGGTATGCTTATGTATACAAGGGCAAATTGGGGTGCAACCTGTGTTGTTTAGCCATATCTGACTCTCCTGTCCATGAGCCTGTAGGGGAAGGTCCAATCCCCTGGGTAGATTTCTGTGAAGACAGAGGAAGCAGCCACCGCTCTGGCTTTGGGTCCTTTGTGTTGTCTCACCAGTGTGCCATGAACCATGTTAGATTATACACCGTGCATAGTAGATCAGGACTCTTCAAGGAGTTGAAGGAGCTTATGGCTCCTCATTCTTGGTCCCACTTCTTCCTCCACCAGGTTTATCTCCGAAATCCCCACAGTTTTTGATTTTATTCACCAGAGTTCTAGTGTTTTCATCATAGTTTTTTATATTGAGTTATAATAAACAACACTGTGTTTTTATTTTGTTACTCTTACTTTTCTAACGGCAGGGTCTGGCTCCATAGCCCAGGCTGGACTCAAACTCACTATGTAGCCCAGGCAGCAATCCTCCTGTCTCAGCCTTTAGAGTGCTGTGATTATAGGTATATATAGCCAAACCAAACCATATTGTGTGTTTATTTTTTATTTCAGATACCACTTGTTCATTGTGGTATGTATATAGGACAATGACAGACTTTTGTATTGTATTATTGATTTTGTAGCTTGAAGCCTTCTTATAATTGCTTATTGGTTTCAGGTGGGTTTTGTTGTTGTTGCTAATTATTTTGTGTATCTTTTGAAGAAAAAAGAGGTTTTTTTTCTTTCCCAATCTGTAGGTATGATGTTATTCAGAGCACTCCTTTATTACCCTTTAAGGTGATAGGATCTGTAGCGATGTCTTTTTAATTTTCAATGTTAGTATTTTATATCTTCTCTCTCTCTCTCTCTCTCTCTCTCTCTCTCTCTCTCTCTCTCTCTCTCTCTCTCTCTCTCTATTTTATTGATCACTTCAAAAAGCCAGTTTTTACTTTTCTTTTTTTTTAAACACTTTTTTTTTTCTGAGACAGGGTTTCTCTGTGTAGCCCTGGCTGTCCTGGAACTCACTTTGTAGACCAGGCTGGCCTTGAACTCAGAAATCTGCCTGCCTCTGCCTCCCAAGTGCTCGGATTAAAGGCGTGAGCCACCACGCCCGGCTCAGTTTTTACTTTTCTAATTTCAACTTTATTGATTTCTACTCTATCCTTATTTCCTTCTTCTGCTTATTTGGGCTTTATGTTTTCATCTACTTTAGTTTCCTAAAGTGGAAAACTAGAGTATCAAATATACATTTTTTCCTAATATATAGATTCAGTGCCATTTCCTTCTAAGTACTTGAATTTTACTGTGTTCCACAAATTTCAAGAAACTTTGTTTTTATATTTTTCTTTTTAGTTAATGATTTAATTTTTTAAAATTTTATGTTCATTGGCTTTGCCTGAATGTGTGTCTATGTGAGAGTGTCACATCCTCTGGAACTGGAGTTACAATTGTGAGCTGCCATGTGGATGTTGGGAATTGAGCCTAGGTCCTCTAGAAGAGCAGTCAGTGTTCTTAACCACGGCACCATCTCTCCATGAGCCATCCTCATTTTTTTCTTAGTTCAAAATATCCGCCCCCCCTTTGCTTAATGGTGAGTTGTTGTTGTTGTTTGACCTTTTCAGCTATATATAAATAATCTTTATTTATTTATTTATTTGTTTATTTATTTATTTATTTTTGTTGTCGTTGTTGTTTTGAGGCAGGGTCTCTCTACATAGCCCTTGAGTTCATAGAGATCCATTTGCCTCTGCCTCCTGAGCGTTAGGACTAAAAGTGTATGCCACCACACATGGAACTGGTTTCTAGTTTAATTCGACTGTGTTCTGACAGCAGACATTAAATAATTTTTGTTCTTTGAAATTACTAGGGAGGTTTTTTTGTTTTTTGTTTTTTTTTGTTTTTTTTGGTTTTTTTGAGACAGGGTTTCTCTGTGTAGCCCTGGCTATCCTGGAACTCACTTTGTAGACCAGGTTGGCCTCAAATTCAGAAATCCACCTGCCTCTGCCTCCCAAGTGCTGGGATTAAAGTTGTGTGCCACCACTGGCTGGCTTGTTTTGTTTTTTTAAAGATTTATTTATTTATTTACATATATGAGCACACTTGTAGCTGTTCAGATGGTTGTGAGCCTTCATGTGGTTATTGGGAATTGAATTTAGGACCTCTGCTTGCTCTGGTCAACCCTGCTCACTCCAGTTGGCCCTGCTTGCTCCGGCCTAAAGATTTATTATTATACATAAGTACACTGTAGCTGTTTTTAGATCCACCAGGAGAGGGTGTCAGATCTCATTACAGGTGTATATGAGCCACCATGTGGTTACTGGGATTGGAACTCAGAACCTTCTGGAGGACAGTCAGTGTTCTTACCTGCTTAGCCATCTCACCAGCCCCGTTAGGGAGTTCTTTATGGCTCACAGTGTGGTCAACCTTTGCTCATGTTCCATTTGAGCTTGAGAATACTACACATTTGTCTGTTTTTGGATGACTTATTCTATAGATACCAATTATATCCTTTGGTTTGATGAATGAGTTCAGTATGCCTTAAAGATTTTCTTGCCTCTGGGATCCATCTATTCCTGATAGAGGACAGAGGTTTCCAGTAAGCACAGTAGAGCTGTCTGTTCATCTTTGCTTTTCTTTTGAGGACCTGGCTTGGTTTATAACCCATTGTAACTCCAGTTCCAGGGAATTCAGCACCCTCTCTGGCCTTTCCAGGCATCAAGCATGCAAGTAGTGTACTTACTTACATGCAGGCAAGACACCCATACACATAAAGTAAATTTTGGAGGAGGTTGTGAAGGGTCTTACTGTGAAGCTCTGGCTGTTCTGGAACTCAATATATAGACCAACCCGGCCTCAAACTCACAGATATTTGCCTGTCTTTGTCTCATGAGTGCTGGGATTAAAGGTACACACTACTAAATTGTTAAAAAATCAAAAAATAAAAAGTAAAAAAGAATTGTTTAAACCAAAAAAATAAAAATAAAAAAGAATTGTTATGCCATTTGGAACATCTGATTTCTTTATCATTATGTAATATTCTTCTTTGTCTCTGATGACTTTGTGCACCTTGAAATTTCTTTGCCTGAAATTAATACAACTCCTCTTGCTTTTACTGGTGTTTTTCTCCATACACTTACTTTTAATCTCTATATATCTTTCATTTAATATGGAATTCTTTTTTTAAACTAATTTTCTTTTAAGATTTATTTATTATATTTAAGTACACTGTAGCTGTTTTCAGACACACCAGAAGAGGGCGCCAGATTTCATTACAGATGGTTGTGAGCCACCATGTGGTTGCTGGGATTTGAACTCAGGACCTTCAGAAGAGCAGAGTGCCCTTAATCGCTGAGCCATTTCTCCAGCCCAGGGCGATTCTTTTAAAAATTAAATTATTTTATTTCTTATTGGTGTGTGTGTGTGTCCATGCATTGTGCCATGGTGTAAAAATGGAGGTCAGAGGACAGCTTTCAGAAGTTGTTTTCTCCTTCCACTATGGGTTTCAAAGATCCAATTCAGGTTCTCAAGCTTGAGCAGCAATCACTTTTATTGGCTGAGCCAATTCTAGTGTGGATGTTTTGTAGACAAAACACAATCTTTCTTTCAGTCCATTCTCTTATTTTTTTTTTTTTTTAACGAGTGTTCCTTAGTTACTGACATTCAGTCATTACTGACCCTGTTGAGTGATCTACACTATCACTATTGTATATTCCTCTCATACAGCCTTTTCCCTTTTTCCCTTTTCAATATATATGTTGAGCTTTGCCCCTCCATCATAGCTATAGCCATTTTGACCCATGCCTGCCAGCTACTTCATATTGTTGCTGTAAAACGCCTGCCAGTCAGTCATTGACACAGAAAATAGCTTGTCTCAGAGCAGGGTCATGCTGACCACATACCTTGTTATGTTCTGTATGAGGTTTGGTAATCTTAAGAAATTCCACAAAGCTTTACACAGGACTGACCCATCAAGTTAAAGATCATTATGGCTTAAGTCAGAGCTGACTAGCAGGCAACACATCCTACATGAGTTCATTGTGATTTTTGTGGGTTTTTTTTTCTTTATAAGCTGACAGAAAAAGATGTTTAACGCCTCAGCTACAATCCTGATCAATCATTTTTAGGGTATGCATTCAATAAACCACCTTTGTCTGAGATCAGTGTTTTCGTGGCTTGTGGGGTGTCTGATGGACCCCAAATATATTCGTGACCCATCCAAGTCAACTTTCAAATAACACTATCCTAGGTTACAGGTAGTTTAATCATGCTAAAATAATAATTTTGAACCAGGCATTGTGTCACATGACTACTACCCCAGCACCTGGGAGGTGGAGTCAGAAGAATCAGAAGTTCAAGACCATCTTCAGCTACATGGCAAGTATGAGGCCAGCATGGGTTAGGACTCTCAGATATGCAACAACAATCTTGAATTTTCTTCCCTCCTTTATATCACTGAGGTCACACATTTCACTTTCTTCTAAACCTATATGTGCACACGCAACCAACATGCTGTTGCTATTATTTTGAACACAATGTCATGTGTTTCATGAAATAAGACTAATAAATATATCTTCATTTATCTTCACATATTTATTTCTTGATGCTCTTTACTTTTCAGGCATAGATACATACACCCTTCCTTTCTTCCTTCCTTCCTTCCTTCCTTCCTTCCTTCCTTCCTTCCTTCCTTCCTTTCTTTCTTTTCTTTCTTTCTTCTCTCTCCTCTTTCCTCTCTCTCTCTCTCTCTCTCTCTCTCTCTCTCTCTCTCTCTCTCT
>NC_034591.1:100016856-100022650 GCF_900095145.1 Mus pahari | reverse complement strand
TCTCTCTCTCTCTCTCTCTCTCTCTCTCTCTCTCTGAGACAGGGTTTCTTTGTGTACTCTGGCTATCCTGGAACTCACTTTGTAGATCAAGATGACCTCAAACTCAGATATCTGCCTGCTTCTGCCTCCTGAGTGTTGGGATTAAAGGTGTGCACCACCACCACCTGGCTATAGATACACATTTCTTTTCTTTCTTTCTTTCTTTCTTTCTTTCTTTCTTTCTTTCTTTCTTTCTTTCTTTCTTTCTTTCTTTTTAAAGATTTCTTTATTATTATATCTAAGTACACTGTAGCTGTCTTCAGACACCCAGAAGCGGGCATCAGATCTCATTACGGATGGTTGTGAGCCACCATGTGGTTGCTAGGATTTGAACTCAGGACCTTTGGAAGAGCAGTCAGTGCTCTTAACCGCTGAGCCATTTCTCCAGCCCAGATACACATCTCTAACTGATATTATTTTCCTTCTTCTCACCCTTCTCAAGTATGATTTCATACAAATTGTAGCTTGATGAATTATTTCCTCTTAATACTAGATATTTCATTGTATCATCCTTTTATCTCGAATGACTGAAGAAGCTGAATCTAATCCTTGCTCCTCCCTTTCATGCCTGTTAGTCCTCTTCATTTCATGAGTCAGTTTTGTTCTTACTTTATTACTTTATGTCATGTGTACATATGATTTTATATATCTGTATAAAGTCCAAGACCCACAAATGAGAAAACGTGACTTTTGTCCTTCTGAATCTGACTTGATTCACTTAGTTAATCTCTTGATACATTCATTTTCCTAAAAATGATGCAATAAGAGGTTATCTTGTTTATGATTGAACAAAGTTCCACTGTGAACATATATCACCTTTTCATGCATTCTTCTGTTGAGAGACATCTAGACGGACTCCATAATTTAGCTATGTGGAGAATGCTACAGTGAGAATTGGTGTGCACCATCTCTGTGGTATGTTGCTTACTTGGATGCTCCTTGACTTCACTTAGAAGTACATTTGCATCTTCTTCGATTTATTACACATTCTTATGATTATTCTTTTAACTTTTTTGTGTGGGATTTCATCTAATTCACTTTCACTGAATCCCTCACTGGAGAACTGGATTTCTTCATGTCTCTTGTATTTCTTCATTGTTACTCGTGCATTTAGGGTTAACCCATTGGTTGGATTTAAAAATTGAGCCGGGCGGTGGTGGCGCACGCCTTTAATCCCAGCACTGGGGAGGCAGAGGCAGGCGGATTTCTGAGTTTGAGGCCAGCCTGGTCTACAAAGTGAGTTCCAGGACAGCCAGGGCTACACAGAGAAACCCTGTCTTGAAAAACCAAACCAAACAAAATAAAATAAAATAAAATAAAATAAATAAAAAATAATAATAAAAAATATTGAGCTGCATTTCCCCAGTTGAGGTGTTTGCAATGCTTCGGTAGGACTACTGAAGCTGAGTTGTCATTCCCTCCCACCGTGAGTGGTGTGGCTCAGTGGCTGAATCCCCAGTCTTGTGCCAGGCTGTCGGGCACCATCCACTACACCACTCCAAGAGTAGACTATTAACTGTAGAAGCCATAACACTATGTAAATATCATAGTATTCAAAAACAGTCCTCTAACTTTAATAACTATCGGGATACAAAGAAACAAGGACAGTGCAGTGTGCACCAAACTACTTAGTTCCTAAAGCTAGGAAACAGGCTGAGGGAGGACAGGGATCAGTGTTTGAGCAACTGAGAAAACATGGGAGAATGAAGCTGGGATATTAGTAGGATCAACAGTTTAAGGAAGACACAGAATATTATATCTAAGAAGTAAAGGGAGAAGGCATTGGAAAGAGAGAGGAGGGAATGATAGTCCACAGTAGGACAAGTGTGGGAACACAGAATAATCATGAAACCTAATCAGGCAACATAAAAACTAAACAAAACCAACCCCCCCCCCAAAAAACCTATTAAGAGATACTTATATAATCCAAATATCTTTTTTAAAAAAAATCATATGGTGCTTGCCCAACATGTACAAACCTCTGAGTTCAATGACCCTCCACCTGAATTACATAATATGTACCATGTATCATATGTATTTTATATAACATTAGTCAGGATTTCTTCCTTGACAGGATACTACTGAGTTCCTCCTTTCCCTGTGATGTCTCCTGTAGCAAACTGACAGGGGATTTGAGGGTTAGAGGTCCAGTTCAAACCCGTAGAACCAGATTCCTGGGCATGCAGTGTCCTTGTAGATAGTGGAGTACACACCTATTACCGTTTGGGTTGAGTTTTTGCTTAGTGGCCAGTAGGTGTCAGCACATCCTCATTTTTCAGCCCCAGCCCTCCACACGGAATAGAATTTGGGTAGTTCCCATCCATACCTGTTTCATGTGTACTGGCTGATTAAATTTCCCAAGCTTGGTTTGTTACACATTCTTGTTAGAAACAGTTTGGTTTCTGATTTGTGTGTTTGTTTGTTTGTTTTGGAGATAGTCTTACTATTTAGATCTGGATGGCCTGCAACTCATTACATAGATGAAGTTGGCCTGAATCCAACTGGAATCCAGTACTGGGAGCCTCAGCTTGGGTTAAACTCTGAAGCTCTGATGTGGTTATGCCTGGGCTACTGTTTGCCATTTTAGCTCGAAATGGTTGTCCTACCAGGACTCAAGCTGCCTCTGTTTGCATCAGCGTGGTCGTTTAGATCAGGCTGCTTTGTGGTGACTCTGTGGATCTGCCATGACTGCAGTGAACTCAGCATCCCACTTCTCGATTTCTGCATCATTGCTTGCACAGGCAGGTTGGGGGTGGGGTGGGGAGATCTCAGCAAGCGTCATTCAGGGTGCATAGTGCACACAGGCAGCCTTTGCAGCTGCTCCTGCCTGCTGCTCTGCAGAGCTCTCCTGGCTTCTTTCCTTTGTTTTCAGCTATTGCTTCTTGTAAAATAGAAACTATTATGGTCTTCACTTTTCTTTCACTGAGTTACATTAAGTGAGAGTCTAATTCACCATTCTATTAATCTGTTTGTCTATCTATCTATCTATCTATCTATCTATCTATCTATCTATCTACCTATGTATCTATGTATCTACCTACCTATGCATCTACCGTCTGTCTGTCTGTTTTTTTTTTTTTTTTTTTTTTTTGAGACAGTCTCCTTGTAGCCCTTGCTGACCTGACAGGACTAGCCTAGGCTAGTCTAGGCTGGCCTTGAACTTGCAGCAATCTTCCTGCCTAAGTACTGGAATTCTAGGGATGTGTCACCGTGCCCTGCTCTCTGCTAGCTATCAATTCTCTAAATTCTACAGTCAAGTGCCAGGTATGTTGGTACATGATTATAATGCCAACACTTGGACGGCAGAGGTAGGAAGATCTCCAAAAGGATGAGCACACCCTGTCTACATGGTAGGTTCCAGGTCATCCCGGGTTACATAGTGTGACTTTGTCTCAAAAATAAATAAACACACACACACACACACACACACACACACACACCTGGTTCTAATACCTATTCTAACTTCAAATGGTGTCTCTTGCCTTTTATTCTGCTTGTCATCTTCTGTGATACTCTACTATCCCAGACGGGTTCCACTGGGTCAAAGATGTTATTGATGTTTACAAATGTGGTATTTGTGTAAAAGGACACATTCTCTACTATTATTATTTTCTATTAAAATTATAGAGTAATAAGTTTTTAAAATCTCATGCAATCAAGTTTTTAAACATTTTTTAAGATTTATTTTTATGATTTTATGTGTGTGGGCGTTTCACCTGTGAGAGCATCTGGGCGCCACATGTGTGACTGGTGTCTGAGAAGGTGATGAGCTTCTATGTGAGTGCTGGGAATTGAACCTGGGTCCTTTGCAAGAACAGCAAGTGCTCTTACCCACTCAATCAACTCATCAGCCACCCAAACAAGTTCGTAAAATAATATTGACATGTGATTATTTGTTCCTAGTCTTCAAGAGAAGCTGCTACTCAAATACAAACTCCACAAGTGTTTCTCAGTGTGCTTCCTCTTTGGGTTGGAGCATGGGGACTCAGTTGGGCTGGAGTTGATCATCCCTTTCTACGTGGAAGGCTGTAATTAGCTTGGGTTTGCTGTCTCTTGTCCTTCAGGTCAGTTAGGTCAGCTCAAACCCTAAGTTCTGTTTAACTGGTTTCTCCTGGCCACAGAACTTAGGAAAGAGAACTGTTGAGTGTATTTCAGAACACCTGTTCTTTCCTGCCCCACCCCCTCGCCATCCAGGGTTGAGTCATAAGGGAATTTTCTCTTAAGGGTCTGGCTGAACTCTTAGACTTGGAGCTCATAGAAGCGTGTGAGGCCTTCGGACTGGGTTCCCTTGGAGTTTCAAATGTTGAGACTTAGCTTTTCGGTGTTTACTAACGTTTGGGTTTTCCTACCCTGGCAGTGGTTCCCATGGAGGTTTTGCTTTAGTGTGCGGTGAGTCTGTCTGTTCTGGAGGCAGCTGTTTGTCCTGGGTTGTAACCTTGCTTCTCCTAGGCATCTAAAGGGAACCGTTAACTTTGCAAGCGTTTTCATAATTGTTGGGACAAAGTGGCAACGTCCACCTTCCTAGCATGTGAAACTGGCAATGGGAAATTAACACAATTATTTTCCAACTCTTCTGTCTGCAGCCAGAGGCCCCCCAAATATTTTAACCCACACTCACGAATGTACCTGTGGCGTATTCACCCATAACTTATTTATATTTTTATGACTGTCTCAGCCTGGCGTCAGAATAGCATCAACTTTGACATTTGCTAATCCCAGAGAAAATTTAGTAAATTTGAGTAAAAATTTGATTGAAGACAATTATAATTTTTTCTTTATTTTAGGTTCTTTTTTTGAGATAAGATTTGACTCAGTAACCTAGCCTGGCCTGGAACCATGAAGCCCGGACTGGTTCAGTCTTGCCTCAATCTCCTATGTGCTGAGATTACAGGTGTGAACCTCCTTGTCTGGCTTTAAGGGTACCCAGGTAGATATAAAAACAGAGCCAATTTAGGGAACTTAACATTTACCCTGCAAATTCCAAATATCTTGGGCAGGTATATTTACATTTCATTTTTATTTCAGTTTTTCCTTAGAGTTCACTTTGGTCCCTGTTTTCCAATTTCTCTTGATGTCCTTCTGCATATTAAGAGCTGAGTAGGTGACACTGAAGACATGGTGGTAGCAGTTAAGAGTACTTGTTGGAGCAGGAGAGATGGTTCTATGATTCTGAACCTGTACTGCTCTTCCTGAGGACCTGGGTTTGGTTCCCAGCCCCCACAGCAGGCAGCTCATTATCGCCTATAACCCCAGCTTCAGGGGCTCCAGTGCCTCTAGTTCCTGCAGGCATCTGCACACACATGCATATACCCACATACACATAATCGAAAATAAAGTAAAAAATTTCAAATACAAATACATTTGGTGTTCTTTCAAAGGATTGAAATTCATTTGCCAGTACTTGATTGGGAAACTTACAACTGCATGTAAGTCTAGGTCTGGGGTAACACACACACACACACACACACACACACACACACACACGTACTCACCAAGAAAAGGAAAATAAAAAGACAAAGTATTGAGAAAAGAAAACGGTCATGGGATAGAAAAATAATGTAGTCTACTATCAGTTATCTGAACATCTCATCTTGAAAATGATATTCAGAGCCGGGCGTTGTGGCACATGCCTTTAATCCCAGCACTTGGGAGGCAGAGGCAGGCGGATTTCTGAGTTCGAGACCAGCCTGGTCTACAAAGTGAGTTCCAAGACAGCCAGAGCTACACAGAGAAACTCTGTCTCGAAAAATCAAAA
>NC_034591.1:99993817-100016651 GCF_900095145.1 Mus pahari | reverse complement strand
AAAAAAAAAAAAAAAAAAAGAAAAAAAAGAAAAAAAGAAAAAAAAAGAAAATGATATTCAATGTATATAAAACAGAACAATATAAGGTTAATAAATAGTGAAACACTACAGAGATGGGAATGGGGAAATGGCTTCATGTCATAAAAAGCAGCATCTCTTACCTCCAGGGGAGTACAGGGCTGAGCAGCACTTGAGGCCATGTGACTGCTGTACTGTTTGAACTGCTGGAGCCCATCCTTTACTGCCAGAGGTAGTAAGGCGTGAGGTGGTCTGTGACAGCCTTCGACCTGTAACATTTGAAGCTCCGAGATGCAGGCCTGCAGCCTAATGAAGTTCCCTCTCACTTGCTGCAGAGAGAAAGTGAAGCAAAGACACAAAGCTTTAGGAACCCAGTATGCTGGTTAGCTTCTGTCAAATTGACATAGAGTCACCTGGGAAGAAGAAACGTCAGTCAAGGGATTGCCTCCATTAGACTGGTCTGTTAGCTTGTCTGTGGGGACATTTTCTTGATTAATGATTGGTGCAGGAAGGCCAACCCTGGGTCTGGAGTTGAGTTGTATAATAAATCAGGCTGAGCAAGCAAGGGGAAGCAAGCCAGTAAGGGTCTTTCCTCAGTGGTCCCTCCTCCTGCTTGAATTCTGACCTGATTTCCCTCAGTGATAGACTGATTAGGGTGTGTAAGCCAAATAAACCCTTCTCTCCCCAAAATGATTTTGGTCATGATGTTTATCATATCAATAGATACTAAACTATGAAACACCCAACCTTTGATGAATTGGCAGTTTTATTTAATCAATAACTCCTTAGGAGTTCTTTCCCTTCTTAAAACCCTGTATGTCTGGCTGACACAAAGAGAATGTCAATCATGTTCTAAGTATTGCACTAAAATTTCTCTAAATCAGAAGGAAAATGCAGCTAAAAATCTTAGATGATGTGAATTTATCAGAAATAGGGAAGGAAATGTTATAATTCATTTACTCATTCAGTGAAAGGTCTTTGCAACTACTTTAGGTGTTGTGCATCATGTGTATGCCTGGTGCCTTCAGAGGCTGTGAGAGAGCACCAGATTTCCTGGTTCCGAAGCTGTGAGCCACTGTGTGGTAGCTGAGAACCAAGTCTGGGTCCTCTGAAAGAGCAACGAGTGCTCTTAACTGCTGAGTGATGTGTCCAGGCCACGACTACAGTTTTACTTCAGGGGATCTGCAAATTGGAAGTCTAAGAGGGCTAACTTACTATCTGGGTTTATTAGTCTGTCACTAAGAGATTCTCTGTTTAAGAATGATGTTTCCCTAGCTTGGTATTACAGCATTCAAGAAGCTGAGGCCGGAGGACTGAGAGTTCAGGCTATTATTAGAATTCAAGGTATTTGGAGCTATAGATTGAGAATCTTTCAATCAACAACAAAAAATGTTTCTCCTGAAACAAGAATTCTGATGTAGTCTCTCATTTTATAATTGATAAGGATCTATTGAATCCATTCCTCAGGAGCATTTCAGTGAAGAAGAGAATCTCACTTAATTTAAGGAGCCAACAAGTAAACCCCAGACAAGTAAAGTGACCTCATGGTTCTCCTCACCATCCTTTATAAAGACCAGTTCTTCTCCTCTTCCTCCTCCTCCTCCTCCTCCTCTTTTTTTTTTTTTTTGCAAGTGTTCTTTTTTCCCCTTGGATTCTTTCTTTCTTTTCTTTCTTTCTTTCTTTCTTTTTCTTTCTTTTTCTTTCTTTCTTTCTTCCTTCCTTTCTTTCTTTCTTTCTTTCTTTCTTTCTTTCTTTCTTTTTTATTAGATATTTTCTATATTTACATTTCAAATGTTATCCACTTTTCTGGTTTCCCCTCTGAAAACCCCCTATTCCCTCCCCCTGCTTACCAACCCCCCCACTCCCGTTTCCTGGCCCTGGCATTCCCCTACACTGGGGGACTGAACACCCTCAAGCCCAAGGACCTCTCCTCCCACTGATGTCCAACAAGGTCATCTTCTGCCACACATATGCGGCCACCACCATGGGTTGCTCCATGCATATTCTTTGGTTGATGGTCCAGTCCTGGGAACTCTGGAGGGGGGAGGGGTCTGGTCTATTGACACTGTTGCTCCCTTCATGGGGCTTCAAGCTCCCTCAGTTCCCTCAGTCCCTTTTCCAACTCCTCCATTGGGGATCCCCGAGCTCAGCCCAATGGTTGGCTGCGAGCTTCCTTCTCTGTATATGTCAGGCTCTGACAGAGCCTCTCAGGAGACAGCTATATCAGGCTTCTATCAGTAAGCACTTCCCAGCATCCACAATATCATCTGGGTTTGGTGGCTGCATACGGGATGGATCCCCAGTTGGGGCAGTCTCTGGATGGCTTTTCCTTCAGTCTCTGCTCCACGCTTTGTCTCCATTATTTCCTCTTGTGAGTATTAGGGATCATTTCTGTAGTTTGTTACCAAAGACAAGTTCTTAGGAAGCAATGTAATTTAATCTGATTCTAGTTCAATGATACTTCTAAGGATGTATGAATTAAAAAGAATGCGTGCTAAAGATCTGAGACATTATTTGAAGTAATTCCAAGCATTAGTAAGGTAAGGAAGGGGAAAAAACCTGCTCTAGAATAAAAAAGAGCCTTCCTACCTATGGCAATTTGAATAAGAATGGCCCCCAGAGGTTCATATATTCGCATGTTTAGTCACCAGGGAGTGGAACTGTCCGGTAGGATTAGAAGGCTTAGCGGGTGTGACTTTTTTGGAAGAAGTGTATCACTGGGTGTGGGCTTTGAGGTTTCAAGACCATGCCAGACCCAGTCTCTCTCTCTGCCTGTGGATCAGGTTTAAGTTTTGTTTTTAATTAATTAATTATTTCTTTTTATTTATTTATATCCCAAATGTTGCCCCCCTCCTTGTCCCCCCTCACAGAGTTCTTCCCATCCACCCCATCCCTAATACTCCCTTCCCTGAGGCATCCAGTCTCTACAAGATTAGGCTCATCCTCTCCCACTGAGACCACACAAAGCAATTCTCTGCTACATATGTGCAGGAAAGGGGCTACTTTGGACTAGCCCATGTGTGTTCTATTACTGATACTATGTTGTGCTTGCAGACAGGAGCCTAACGTGGCTGTCCTATGAGAGGTTCTACCAGCAGCTGAATGGGACAGATGCAGATACTTATAGCCAAGCATTGGACTAAGGTCAGGGACTCCTATGGAAAAGATAGGGGAAGGATTAAAGGAACTGAAGGGGATGGCAACCCCATAGGAAGACCAACATTGTCAGCTAACCTGAACCTCTGGGAGCTCCCAGAGACTAAGCCACCAACCAAAGAGGATGTAGTATTCAACTACATCCAGCAAAATGTCTGTTGTTCCTGCCACCAGGCTCTCTGCCATGTTGCTAATGAACTAAGCCTCTGAAACTGTAAGCAAGCCCAGTTAAATGTTTTCTCTTATAAGAGTTGCCGTGGTCATGGTGTCACTTCACAGCAATAGAAAGGTGACTAAGACATGACCCATGAGTTTGAGCTATAATGCTGCCAGGGTGAGAAGACTAAGTCAGGCTGTTTCGCCTTTCTCACTTTGCTTTTGTACGTTCCTCTCTTTAAGTCTCAGGGAGGGGGGCCCTGAAGGCACAAGAAATTAGACATCAATTCTGATACAAAGAAAATGAAAAGTCTAGATAGGGAATTTAAAAAAAAACCTATTCAAGAAATAAGTGAAATCAGACCGTAAATATAGCCTAAAAGATTTATTTATTTGTGCGGTGTATGTATGTGTGTGATTGTACGTGTGTGAGTGTGTGTGTGTGTGTGTACATGTGCACAAATGGGCACATTTCATGTGGGTTTGTGGAAGTCAGAGGAAAATCTAGAGTCTCTTCCTTGCCTTCCTCCTTGTTTTGAGTCCGGGTCTCTTGTTGTTTGGTGTTGTGCTATACAGGGCCTTCGAGTTCCCAGGGATTCTCCTGTCCCTGCCTCCCACCTAGACATAGGAGCCTTGGGATTACAGACAGGTGCTACCAAACTTGGTTTTATGTGGGTTCTAGGCATTCGAACTCAGGTCCTCAAGTTTGTGCAGCAAACCATTTACCTACCCAATGAGCCATTTCCCCAGCCCAGCTTGATTTGCGTTAAGCCTTTTCCTTACACACCCCTTTCTAATACTTCATTATATATTTTAAGTTAATGTCTAGGTATATAGGCATTCTATGATCCCAGTACTTGGGAGTCTGAACAGAAGGATGCCTGCATTATCCTTTGTAGACCTTTTGAGCATTCTGTACCCCACTTTGTTCTTGTGCCTGACATTGAAATAGCATTCTTGATTTCACCTAATGCTTCTCTCAAATTCAACCTTGTTTACAGTTGATCACGGCTTTCTTTTTAGGGGCAATGGGATTGCGTTTACCTACTATACCTTTGCCTATCCCTTTACTTACTTTTAGTTTTAATTTATTTTTGCATTTATTTATGAATCGTGAGGCTAGGAGCATGCCTGTGGAGACTAGAAGACAACCTGCTGGGGTCAGTTCTCTCCTTCTACCGTATGAGTCCTAGGTATTGAGCTTAGGTTGCTACTCTTGGGCAAGTACATTTATCCACTGAGCTGTCTTGTGGGGCAGTGCGGTGTGTGTATGTGTGTGATTGTATGTACATGTGTGTGAGTGTGTGTGTGTGTGTACATGTGCACAAATGGGCACATTTCATGTGGGTTTGTGAACCAATTCAGCCATACAAGTGACTGTTGTAGCCGAGTCTCCTGAATATAATAGAATGTGCCATGATAAAAGTAGCAGTTTAAAATTTTTTTAGTGGGGCTGGTGAGATGGCTCAGTGGGTAAGAGCACCCGACTGCTCTTCCAAAGGTCCCGAGTTCAAATCCCAGCAACCACATGGTGNCTCATAACCATCCATAACAAGATCTGATGCCCTCTTCTGGAGTGTCTGAGGACAGCTACAGTGTACTTACATATAATAAATAAATAAATCTTTAAAAATTTTTTTTTTAGTAAATGAGCTTAGCATTTATTGGTGTCAGATATTTGTACTTAGTTATAGTATAGCTTCTATGAGATTTATCTAATTTTAAATTGTGTATGTGTGGTGATTTGAATAGGAATGGCCCTCATAGACTCAAGTGTTTGAATGCTTGGCCCAGGGAATGCCTTTATTAGGAGATATGGCCTCATTGGAGTAGGTGTGGCCTTGTTGGATAAAGTATGTCATTATGGAGGTGGGCTTTGAAGTCTCATATGCTCAAGCTATGCCCAGTGTGGGACACAGTCTCCTTCTGCTGCCTGTGGACCAAGATGTAGAACTCTTGGCTCCTCCAACACTATGTCTTCCTGCATGCTGACATGCTTCCCGCCATGATGATAATGGACTAAACCTCTGAACCTGTAAGCCAGCCCTAATCAAATGTTTTTTCTTTATAAGAGTTGCTATGGTCATCATGACTCTTCACAGCAATAAAACCCAAATTAAGATAGTATGTATGTATGTAGGTGTCTGTGGTTATATACACCTGACTGTAAGTGCCCGTA
Source organism: Mus pahari (assembly GCF_900095145.1). NCBI lineage: Eukaryota > Metazoa > Chordata > Mammalia > Rodentia > Muridae > Mus > Mus pahari. Next base: position 100,011,142 of record NC_034591.1, on the reverse strand, counting down.
GATTCCCTGAACTGAGGTTACAGGCAGTTGTGAGTTGTCCGATATGTATGCTGATCATTGAAATCAGGTTCTCTCAAAGAGCAGTAATACTCTTAACTTGTGAGCCATCTCTACAGCCCCAACACTTTCTGTTTTACAGCTTTTGGAAAAAAAAATCACTATATTGTGCATTTTTATTTGCCCTTTTTCTGTATGCTTTTACGGTCACAACCAGGAATATGTGAGCCTGTTTGGGTTTTTATCTTCATAACTCCATGTTTATGTGATCCCTTTAAACTTTAGCAGTATTTGATTTGCCACATGGCAGAATTACTATATTTCCTTGTCTTATTCTCCCTCTCCCATTGCACTCAGTTAAAGTCTACCACAGCATCTTTCTTAGAACTCACCTTTATCTGTTATTTGTTGCTTTGACATATTCCTTGTGAATATCAGCTACTAAGGATGAGGAAATAACACTATAGGTAAATCAAAGTGTTCTGAACCCTAATACCTCAATGTAGATTAATTTCAATAAATTCTTTATAATGAAAATTTTTAAAGAATTAGGAAGAATGTCACAGGAAGGACATTCTTCTGGAATCCTCCTTTGAGGGGGAAATTAATCATTTGGGTTAGAATTATTTATATTCATGTCACAATGGCTATAAAAGGAATTCTAATATTTTAATTATGAATTCTCTGTCATGAGTCCTTATAAAAGGTTCAAATTTGATGATATTAAAAAAATTAAATGTGAGGGTAATCTTGGGTCCATCCTAGAAATGATCCACCATATGCTGTCTTTCCACATTTACATTTTGGGTGATTCTGTGGACAGAAAATGTCAGATATCTATATAGTTCAGTGAAAATGGATTTAAGGGCCTCTTTTCCTTATAGACTGTATTGTTTGTATACATCAAATGATAGTCACTCCTGCTATTTCCTTGAACTTCTAACTAGCACTGACTTTACTGTTCTAGGAAATTTTGACTTGTAATTACTTCTGAGTTACCAGTGAGGAGTCCTATGTGTGACTTCCCCTGCCCCCCCCCCCCCCAGGACTGACTATAGGCAATTAAAAGGTTTTACCTGGAAGGTTTCATGGTGGCTGTAGAAAAGTGACTTTGGAGTACAGCCAATTCACTTCAGTCTCTGAAGGACATGGCCAAGGACTCAGGCTGTCCTGGCATTCCCTGTTCTTGGGATATTTGACTTCTTATCTCTTGACACCTTCATTCCTAGGTCTCTAAGGCCTATAGTGAGGTTCTCCTTAAGTTCTTCTTCCAAGACTTCTCTATGAGAGGTTGGGGAAACGTGAATACACTTTCCTCTATTCTAACTCAGTCTCTTCTACTCTTAGCCTTCCTTCTGCTTTCTCTAACCCCAAGCTTACAAAGCCATCAAAACTTTTTGTCTGGGGTTCACTCAACAGCATCTTTATCTCCGCCAATACATTTAGCTCTCAACCATTCTGAAAAAAAAAGTGGGAAAGCTGGTTGTGGTGATGCACAGCTGCCATCTCAGCACTCAGTAGAATGAATCAGAATCGCCACAAGTTTGAAGCTAGCCTGAGCCATGTAGTGAGCTTCACGTATGTCTGGTTGACAGAGAGAGATACCGAATTAAATAAACAAAAGAATGAAATACAAAATCTACCAGCAACATCAATCACCAACACCACTAACAGCAAAGTGGAATGGGGAATAGGCACTTTTCTCAGGTGAGACTCTTGATTATTCCATTTCAGTCGGTGACTAAAGGCTTAACCTTTTCCCTTGGTTTGTTAGTTTACTTTGACACCTGGCAGATCAGCTGTTTGCCAGCTTGGATAAGCTCATACAAGCTCATGGTTTTTAGTATAAAATAGCCTGCCTTTCCTAGAGAAGTAATTAAATGGCTACCTATACTAGGAAGTAAGAGGGAGATAAGGGAAATTATCACAATATTTGACACTGTGTAGTCTTGTTTGCCTTTTCAGATATGTGTCTACTTTTCTCTCTCTGGTTTGTACCCTTGAAGGCCAATCTATAGGGATGATTCAACGAGTTTCCTCATACTCCTGCTTCTTAAACTGTGTGTCCAATGGAAGGCAGTAGCTGGGGATTCAATTCGGGAGTCCCACTTACCCATACTGTATTTAGCTGAGTCCAGGCTCTCCCCACTGTGAAATCCCATTGTCAGTGTTTTTGTACCTACTGCAATGGCCCTAAATAAAATCTTTTATGGTGCTTTAACAAGGGTCACTACATTTTCTGTAACAAAGGTCACAGATTCCATGAGGTGGCCCTCTTTAGTCCTGGGTGGCCTGGCTGTAGCAGTATCTTTTGTTGACTCTGTCTAAACTCAGCCTTCACCTCGGCAAATATCCTCTTTCTGTATCTCTGAAAAAATTTCAGCTTGGGCGTACCATCTGTTTCTTGCTTGCAGCTTGCTGATTTATATAGCTCTTTAAATGCTTCCTTTAAAAAGGAAAATGGGAGTTTTCTTTCCTTTCCCATATATAGTTCTCTCTCCTCTAGATACCTTGGTCTCTCTGAAGTCCCAAATCCTAGGCTTTCCTCTTCTGTACTGAGGCTTGGAAACTGAAGACAGTGGCCTCATTTGCTTCCCCTCATGGTACTCTCTGATGTACAGACTCCTTGAGAAGTGTGTGTGTGTGTGTGTGTGTGTGTGTGTGTTCGCGTGTGCGTGTGCTTAGGCCAGAGGCCAACCTTGAGCGTTATTCCTCAGAAGCTTTGCTAGTTTGCTTTCTGATGCTGTGATAAACACCATAACCAAAAGCAACTTGGGAGAGGAAAGGTCCATCATTGAGGGAAACTGGGCAGGAACTTGGGAGTCAGGAACTGAAGCAAAGGCCATAGAGGAATGCTACTCAGTGGCTTGCTCAGCTATCTACTGGCTTGTACATCCCACCTGCTCAGACATGACATGGCCCACAGGGGCCTAGGCCCTTCTACATCAGTTAGCAATCAAGAATATGCTCCCACAGACATGCCCATAGGCCAATTTGATGAAGACAATTCTTCAACTGAGGTTTCTTCTTACCTGGTATGTCAAGTTGACAGCCAAGATACTCATTACAGTAGTCATCTACCTCTTCTCTCTTATCTTTTCTTCTCGTCTCTTCTTTCTCTTTTCTCCCTTCTCTTCTCTCTCTTCTCTTCTCTCCTCTCTTTTCTCCTCTCTTTTCTCTCCTCTCTCTTCTCTCCTCTCTCTTCTCTCCTCTCACTTCTCTCCTCTCTCTTCTTTTCTCTCTCTTCTCTCCTCTCTTCTCTCCTCTCTTCTCTCCTCTCTTCTCTCTTCTCTCTTCCCTCCTCTTTCTTCTCTCCTCTTTCTTCTTTCCTCTCTCTTCGATCCTCTCTTCTCTCCTCTCTTCTCTCTGTTTTCTTCTCTCCTCTCTCCTCTCCTCTCTCTTCTCTCCTCTCTTTCCTCTCCTCTCTCTCCTCTCCTCTCTCTTCCCTCCTCTCTCTTTTCTCCTCTCTTTTCTCCTCTTTCTTCTCTCCTCTCTCTTCTCTCCTCTCTCTTCTTTCCTCACTTCTCTCCTCTCTCTTCTCTCTTTTCTTCTCTCCTCTCTCTTCTCTCCTCTCTTCTCCCCTCTCTTCTCTCTCTTCTCTCCTCTCTCTTCTCTCTTCTATTCTCTCTTCTCTCCTCTCTTCTCCCCTCTCTTCTCTTCTCTCTCTTCTCTCCTTTCTTCTCATTTCCCCTCCTCTTCCCTCCCCTCCCCCCTCCCCTTCCTTCCCCTCCCCTTCTCTTCTTTTTGAGACAGAGTTTCACTGGGACCTAAGGCTTGCTGATTTGACTGTAATAGAGCACCAAGACTCCTCCTGTTCTGTCTCCATAGCATGAGCACGCATCACATCCAGCTTTCTACAGAATGATTAGGATCAGCCTCAGATTCTTATTCTTGAGCCAACAGGTCTGGCTCATGATCAAACTCAGGTCTCACGCTTGAGACGGCAAGCTCTTTAACTGATGAACTATTTCCACAGCTTCTTGTTTTGTTCTGGTTACTTTAGACAAGATGGTACATCTGGTCCTTGTTGCTTTGGCTGCATAGAACAATGACTTGCTTCTCACAGTGGAATGTGGAATAAATGGACTTTTGTGACAAGGACATAAAACATTCTCTGTCTCTGTCTTTCATCAGTTGGTTGTAGAAAAGTTAGAATGAGAACATGAAAATAATGCTATGGAGAGATCCAGGTGGTGAGGAAATATGAACTATTAGCATGTGAATATTCTACTTTAGAAATTTAGAAGTAGCTCCTTTAGCTCTCATCAAGCCCTCAAATGACTACAATTATGGCTTCCATTTTTAATACAACCTCACAAGGACCCTCAGGCCTGAGCCACCTACCTGAGCTGCTTATGGATTTTTAACTCACAATAAACATGAGATAATAAATGTTTATTATGCTAAGCTATCACATTTTAGTATAATCTGACAGAAAAAGTCAATGATCTAAGGAACCAAATTCTACACAACTCATAGAAAGAATCAGTTTTATTCCTTACATAATTTTAATGAGTTCCTATGCCCAACCCAGCTGAAATAACAGTGTACTTAGACACAATTACTAGACTAAGTACTTGGAGTGTTTATATGAAAAAATTTTCCCTGGATGATCCATTTCGAGACAGAAAACCTACATTCTATAAGATCATAGGCAATAATCTCGAAGTATTTTATATGAGTACACTGTAGGTATCTTCTTCAGACACTCAGACACACCACACAGAAGAGGGCACCAGATCCCATTACAGATGGTTGTGAGCCACCATGTAGTTGCTGGGAATTGAACTCAGGACTCTATAAGAACAATCAGTGCTCTTAACTGCTGAGCCATCTCTCCAGCCTGGAATATTATATTTTTTTAACAGTACTGTAACCCAGTAAGTATAAAACATAAAACTGGCAAGAGGTCTATTGTGCTGGTTATTGTTTTGGCTCCCCCAACCTTTTTTTCTGTTGGTTTGACCAAGCAGGGTCATCTGGAAAGAGGGAACCTCAGTTGAGAAAATGCCTCCATCAGATTGGCCTGTAGGCAAGACTGTAGGGCATTTTCTTGATTAACAGTTGATCTGGAAGGGCCCAAAGCACTGTCATTCCTGGGCAGCTGGTCTTGCATTGTATAAGAAAACAGTTTGAGCAAGCTATGAAGAACAAGCTAGAAAGCAGCACTCCTCCATGGCCTCTACTTTGCTTCTTGCTGGGGACCTTCCTGGCATTACAGTTTCCCAAGGAAGGCAGTGAAGGGGTATGGAGTCAGTGATAGGGGCCTAAGCTGCTTTATTGTTGGTAATTCTTTTGTCTTTAATTCTTTGCTATTCTGTGACCAAAATCTACTGACTTAGCAGTTCTTCTCTGGCTCAAGGGTCCCTGGCTGGCCAGCCTAGAGGCCTGGAGTTCATTAACTCTTTGTGAGCCAGAAAGAAAAGAAGAGGAAGAAAGGGAGAATTCAAGCACACACAAGAACGACAGACACAAATACTTTGGCCAGGCCAGACCACCGTCTCAACAATTCCACAAATATTCATGCATATTTACATACCTACACATATATCTATATACATATGTATGTGCATACAGATAGATAAACAGACTTATACGTATATACATTTGGTGGATGGGGCTGAGCCCCAAATGCCAAACTTACTTTTTCTCTCCGTTTGCCTTATACCTTCTTAGACAAAAGTTCTTTATAAAATTACTTCATAGATAAAATGTTATACAAAAGGGGAGTTACAAAAGGATGTCCATAGTGAGTTCAAAGCAGTATTTCATTCTATAAGCTCATTGCAAGTTAAAAGAACAGTTTCACATGGCCTTGCTTTATCATAGTGCATACCTATGATTTCATCCTTGGATCTGACTTAGAATGAATGATTTTTCTTGATCACAAATTTATTTCAAACCTGCTTTCTTATCTTATTGCAATTAACTCATGACACACGAAGGTTTACAGAGCTCTATTTGCAGCTTTATTCTGTATATGGCTTGAAATCACTTATAAATTTAGGAATTTTATAAGATCATTATCAGGAATTATGAAATCATTAATTTGTCTACACAGCATTATTATATGAAACTACATCTTCATATTGATTCTACAGGAAATCTGCCCAATAGGTTGGGCCAATGTCCAGGATTCATTAGGTTTATAATAGTGACAGGAAAGGCAGATCAGCAGCAAGAAACAATCCTGGGATAAAGTCTCTGGTGGCCTTGCATCTCAGAGCTCACCCATCGAAGGCCATGCAAAATGGAAGACCATCTCCAGAAAACTCATTTGCATGCCTTAGTCTTTCCTAGATGACATCTGACAGGTTCCTGCCCTGACTTTTCTTCATGATGTACTGTGGTCTGTATATATAAGTCTAATAAACCCTTTTTTTCTCTGTGGATGAGAGCTCCTGGAAAGAAGCCGTGTCTGACTAGAATTTCAGTATGGTGGAGAGACACAGTTAGCTAGTTCTAGCCCACTGGAACCATTCCTTGCCCACCTCTGTGTTAGAATCAATGTCTTGTGACTGATATATTAAAACCTTTAGAATATATTAACTTAGCAGACCACATCCTGATCCAAAAGAACAGATAGGAGAAGACTCAGCACCCTCAGGAAGCCAGGAGGAGGGTCTCAAAGCCCACCCCCACGGTGATACACTTCCTTTAACTAAGGCCAAACATCCTAATAATGTCACTCTCTGGACCAACCATATTCAAACCACAACAGTGTTTATTATGGTAATAGGAAGGGAACTCAACAAATGTGTATTATTTCCATACTTTGTAATACCAAAAGAGATATTATAGTTTCACTTTCAACGAGGAGAATGAGACATTTATTTTAGAAACGAGTGGATTTTAGTTAGATTTTACAGACATAGCCAGCAACAAGTCTGTGAAGCTCCTTCCCTTGGTTATCTTAAAGATATAGTGCATGTGTACTGATTTAGCAATAAGGTTGATTCAAAGAAGGAGATGCGTGGAAGTCTTTGCCAACTATTTCTAAGTGAGAGGGAAGCTTGAATTTCTTTGAGGAAGAGAGGAAGTAGACTATTCAGAGGGGGCTTTGTAAAGATAATGGTCCTCAGCCCCTCCTTCTAAAACCTTAAGTGGTGTTTTACCTGGAGGCAGCTCAAGTTTCACTGGAGTGAAGCCCAGGGAAAATAGTCTCCTGGTTTTTGCAGTTAGGAATTTCTGAGCAAAGAAATTAGGGCCTTGAGTTTTACCCCAGGACAAGTTTGATTGGATAACCAGACCTCTGAAGAGCTTTAGAAACTTCTTTAAGTGTTTACATTTCAAAGAGGGTGAAAGGCTCTAACTGTTTACATTTCAAAGAACTGCAAATGCTAAGACTTCCCTCTAGGAGAGAGATGGTTGCAGTCTATTTCAACCCTCAAATTAACAACTCCGAGGCTCCCTCTTGCAGCACAAACCCCCCATGTACACTGGATGACTTCTGGTTCATGTGGGTTAATCAGATACGAGGAACCAATGTGGTTTTTACTGTAAGAAATGCCAACTGTGAGTTCTGCTATGGAAATCTCATTTGCTTTCAGGATACCAAGGGTAGAGATAGACTTACCACAAATGGGAGGACACACTCCTGTTGGTTTTGTACTGTGTATAAGCTGAACAGAGACATCCGGCTGGGGCCCTTCAAACTGCAGGCTATCGAGAAGAAGTTCTGTAAGGCCTCACAGAGGTTGGGGCAGATGTCAGCCCAGGAAGGTACAGCAATATGCACAATGAGAAGTCTTGGAGGTTGATGACTAATTTTCGTGGCAGGGGAGGTCCCTCTACTAGGAGTTTTTCTTCGGTTCATGGTAGCCAAAGCAGTGTGGAACTGTAGCCACCACTTGAACAATCAATGCTTTTTGAACCTAAGGAAAGGAAAAAGAAAATGATTGGCTTTCATAAAACTGGATCAGGTACTTGAAGCAAAGAATATATATCGAGGGGATAAAATCCCCCAAACGGATTCAATTTGGGCACCACATCAAACTTAGCGAGGTCATCCTACATTAATCTATGTGTTTGATTTTAGTGTATGAGAATGCTTAGAGATGCTTGTGGAACTAATAAAGAATAAGGCAGTTACACAGAAGTCCAACTTCAGGTTTGTTTGGTTGGTTTTACAAGGCCTCATGTTACTGAGGCTAGCCTAGAGTTCACTATGTAGCTGAGAATGATCTTGAACTCCTGATCCTGGTGCTTCCATCTGCCAAGTGCAGGAATTATTCATGAGCATCACTGTGCCTCAAAAACAAGTTTTGGATATTCTCATTTGCCCTCATAAGTTTTGTTATTGCTTATTGTCTTATATTTTAACTAGTTTCTATGTTTGTCTTTCTCACCATATTATAAGGTTTCCCACAGTGTCAGGTGTGGGATAACTCCATAGGAGTTGCTAATCAGGGAGGCTCCCAAAATAATAAAGGTTCTTGCTACTCTTTCTTGGTTCCCCATTACAAGTCGTCGATAAAAGCCTATTGCTGCAGGCACCACACACCTAGAATAAAAGCCATTGAGAAATCACACGGGAATTGAGTTGGACGTCCTCTCCCTGATGGCTGCCTCCCACAGTGCTGGAAGGTGCTGTGAAGGCTGCTGGGGGCTGGAGGCATCAACAGCTCTGAACCCTAGGATCTATGATTCCAACCTGCCTGGCAAGATGTGCCCATTTGTGCAATAATGGCATGACTGTTATGGGGCAGGAGTAACCAACCGCCTCCCAAATGGATTTCAGGCTGGTTCCCTCTATAGGAGGGAACCTATACCTACTACTGTAAACTTGGTCCAAAACACATGACTGTAGAGTTCATGGGCCCTAGTTGGAAGTCTAACATTGCTGCTTAGATAAACTGACACACTATTAAACCATCTTTTAAATATCTACATTTACACCCACAGGGTACTCTCTGCTTTAAATAAAGAAGCCAACACTGACAGTGAACAGAGGTGAATATGAAAACCTTGCACAAGATACTAAGAATAAAGGATGGATGGTTAAGGGCTCAGCCCTAAATAAGACATCTACACGATCCCTTTAAGTCTCAGGGGACACTCTGGAAGAAGAGGCAGAAAGGTGTTAAAAGATGGAAGATATGGAAGATATAGAGAAGGGTTGAAAAGTGAAGCATGGCCACAATAATCATGAAAGCAGATTGGTCCTCCTAATAGTCAGCGATGGAAGGGATAGGGTTCTAGTGCTTATTATAATTGATTTGCAGCTAATAGAATCTGGGAGGGTGGGAGGCATAGACAGTATCCAGTTATACATGACCTGCTAAGCTCCAGATCACACAGATGACCCTAGTTGAACTCAGCGGGACAATAAACAAAACAAAAACTAGTAAATATGGGTGGACAGGGGTGGGTGGGAGGAAATAAAAGCAGGTGATAGGGTGGAGAGTAATCTGACAAATATATATATATATATATATATATATATATATATATATATATATATCAAAGAACAAATTTTGTTAATAAAAAAGGAGAAAAGTAAAATTATTTTTACTCATAAACGTAGATGTAAAAATCCCAAACAAGACAAGAAATTAAAACTAGGAACATGTAAAAAGAATAGCACATCATAGGCTGGAGGGATGGCTCAGCAGTCAAGAGCACTTGCTGCTCATCCAGAGGGCCCAGGTTCAATTCCTAGCAGCTGTATGGTAGCTCACAACTGTGTGTAACACCAGTCCCAGGAGCTCTGACATCCTCTTTTGGCCTCTGCAAGCATCAGACCTTCAAGTGGTATATGGACATACATTCAAGTATTAACACTCATATGCATAAAGTAAAAATAATATATTATGACCATAAGTTGGGTTTTTATCTCAGAAGCATAACGTGAGCTAGGCATGGTGGCTTACACATACATTTCTAACCTTGGCATTTGGGAAGCTGTGACAGAAGAATTGTTTTAAGTTTGAGGCCAGCCTGGGTTACAGTGTAAGAAGAACTTGTCTTTAAAAAGAGGAAAAACAGGGCTAGAGAGATTGCTCAGTGGTTAAGAGCACTGGCTGCTCTTCCAGAGGTCCTGAGTTCAGTTCCCAGCAACTACATGGTGGCTCACAACCATCTATAATGAATGGAATCTGATGCCTTCTTCTGGTGTGTTTGAAGACAACAATAGTGTACTCATATATATAAAATAAATAAACAAAAATTTTTTAAAAACGAGGATAAAAAAGAATCTAAGTTCAAAATAACATCAGAATTACAGTTTATCACATTAAAAGATTAAATGAGAAAATTACAAGATCCTTTATAGATTTTTTTTTTTAAATCTAATGTCCATACACGACAAAGTCCCTTAGTAACTTGGGAAAGAATAATTTGGTTAAAATACATTAGAATAAACTTGGAGTAGTAGGGCATTGTGGCTCAGTATGAGTTGTGAGGCTGAGGCAGGAAGATGGAAGCCAGCCTGGGCTATGTTGTGAGCTTCAGAACAAACTGATCTAGCATTGATTCAATTCTTCTCCCCCCGCCCCCAACCAAAAAAAAGTCTACAGTAACCTAGGCCTAATGGCTTACTCTTGTAATCACGAGGGAGAGGCAGGAGGATCTCATGTTTGGGACCAACTTGGGCTTTACAGTGAGTTCTGTGTTAGTCTTCTGGTATAGAGTGAGAACCTGCATAATAAAAGCAATGACTACCAAGACAAAAACCCCAGAGCAAACTCTATTTTTTTTTAGATGGAAGATTGAACCTAGGACCTTATACACACCACATAGTAACTTTAATGTCTTCTACCACTAAGCCACATCTCCAGCAACAAACTCATTCTTGTGTGTGTGTGTGTGTGTGTGTGTGTGTGTGTGTGTGTGTGTGTGAAGGTCAGAAGATGATCTCTGGTGTTATTTCTCAGGAGTCACACAACTTGTTATTTGAAAAAAGGCCTCTGATTGGGACCTGGGGCTTGCTGGTTGAGGTTAGCTGGTCATCAAACCCCAGCAGTCTATCTTTTCTGCCTTCATAGTGCTGGCACTGCAAGTGCATGCTATCATGTGTGGCTTTTTATGTGGGCACCGAGGGTCCAAATTCAGGTGTGGAAAGCAGTTTACTGATGTCGCTATCTCTTTGGTCCCACAGTCATTCTTAATAGTAATGTGTTGTCAGTATTCTCCATAAGATGAAGGGCTTGCTACAATCACCTCCGTTCAATACCATACTGAAGGTGGCAACAAAGCAAGAAAAATAAATAAAAGGCAGACAGCTAGGTGTGGTGACTCACACCTGTACTCAGGAGGCTGACACAGGAGGACCCTCAGTTTACGGCCAACTTGGGATACATAGTGACACCTGGTTACAAATAAACATTTAACTTTTGATATTTGTTCCCTAGTGTATAAAATTATAATTGACCTTATCCCTTAATCAGACAGGAGCTTGCTACATTACCCCAAGCTGTCCTTGGGCATGCTGGCCTCCTGCCTCAGCCTCCTTAATAGTTGTGATTAGTTAGGTCTGTACCTCAAGCCTAACTTGAAAGGACTCTCCTAAAAGGTTTATTTTATTATTCTTGTGTTTGTGTGTGGACAACACATGTATACAGGGTACACTTGTGCTATACATGCATACAGACACCAGAGGAGACAACCTTGCGCAGTTGGTGCTGCGCTTTTCCACTTTTATGTGGGTTCTGGGGATTGAACTCAAGGCAGATGCCTTTTCCCACTGAACTACTTCCCTAACTCTTGCTTAAATGCACTCTTGGACCTGGAAATCCAAATCAATGCCTAATAGAGTTACCAAAAAAAGCAATACTAACTAGCATTTACTCTTTTAACTGTACTTTTTAAATTAGTGCATGGCTTAGTAACCTGAAGCAGGGGGATTATCACAAGGTCAAGGCTAACCAAAGCTACAGACTCTATTTCAAAAACAAACAAAATAAATAAAAATGAACAAATAAACTAGTGTACAAGGCCAATTTCTAAATAGAATGTTTAGGCTGGAGAGATGGCTCAGTGGTTAAGAGTCTTCCAGAGTGGACTGCTTTTCCAGAGGTCCTGAAATTCCTAGCAACTACATGGTGTCTCACAACCATCTGTAATGGGATCTGGTGCCCTCTTCTGGTGTGTCTAAAGACAACAACAGTATATATATAAATGGAATGTTTTGTTTGAGGGTAACATATTGATACAGAAAAAAATGGATACCCAGAAGGCTTATTCTTGTTTACTACTCCTATTTCCTTCATATGTAAAAATATCACATTTCTCTCTCTCTCTCTCTCTCTCTCTCTCTCTCTCTCTCTCTCTCTCTCTCCAAATATATCACACACACACACACACACACACACATATATATATATATATATATATATATATATATATATATATATATATATTTGACAAGGTCTCACTTTGTAGTCCAGGCTATCCTGGAACTTATTATGTAGTCCAGGTTGGCCTTAAATTCACATTGTTTCTCCCTCCTCAGAATTCTAGATGTTGGGATTACAGTGTACACCACGCACAACTTGAAAACATCATTTTAGATATAGGCAGTTTGCATTTTTCTCAGTTCCACTACATACCAATTTTAGCTTCTACAGGGTTGGTAATTAATACTAGTCTATCAAAACAATTTAAATTTCAGGTTGCTGCAGAAAACTAATCAAGTAATTGCATAAAGAAACTAGCTCTTTAGTCCACAGATCATTATGGAAATAACAGATGTGTATTGTGATGATCAGTGAACACTTACATAACTCCTTTAAAAGTCTCTCAGTGAATGGACCTTGCAGAGTCCAGACAGCAGAGGGAGTAAGTGTGGTACTTCCTTTCTCTATGTGACTAGTCCACATAGCATTTTACCGGAGGTTGGTTATGACAAAAAGGATGCAGATAGTTCAGAGAAAATGCCACTAGCAAAAATGGAATCATTAAAGGAACTCAGGAAAAATTTCAAATAGATACAAACTTAGAGACAAATATAACCATTTTCTGAGGCATAGAAAAAAGTGTGGTATATCATAAGTTATATTGTGGGAAGAAAGCAAGCACAAGATATTGTACAAACCACTGAGAAGGTTTTGTTTAAAAACAATTTTGTGTGTTATCTTTGAGGGAGGTTCTATCATATAGCCCGGGTTGGCCTTGGATCCTCAACCTTCTGATACCTTTGAAGTGCAGGAATCAGAGGAATATGTCATCACAGCCAATGCCCAAAACCTATTTCCCCTTTAAATACAAACAAAATATTTTTCAATGTTACTAGTGTTTTAAAATATAGTATGTGAAATATTACCTTTACATTCTCCTAAATGTACATAGGAAGAGAGCTTTTAGTGTTTTCCTAGTGACTAGAATACCTTTGTATTTCAGGTTGTACAATTATTATTATTATTATTTTAGATCAGTGGGAAATAATCCTAGTAAAAATATTATGTATCTTCTCACACATCTATCTTGTCTATAGGAAATGGATTATGATTCATTTCACTGAAAGTAAAATATTACAAGATATTTACAGGAAAGTATTAAAAATAAGCACACAAGATATTTACAGGAAAGTATTAAAAATAAGCACAAAGGCCAAGATGAAATAAGGCCGGGGAGATGATTCCGAGGATAAAGTGCTTGCTTAACAAGCCTGGCAACTTGAATTCGAATCCCTGAAACCCACCTAAAGGCAGACATAGCACATCTCACCTGCTAGCCCAGCTCTACATTAACATAGGAAGCAGAGATAGAAGAACTCCCAGAAGCCTTTGAGCTGGCTTGCTTGGCATATGTATTACGAACAACAAAAACACAAACAAAAAAACAAAAATACCTTGACTCACACATGATGGAAAGCAAGAACCAACATCTGAGGTTGATCTCTGACCTTTACACTCAAGCTGTGTTTGCACACACATGAACATGTACATGCACACACATACATCATACATATAAACACAATGAACAATAAAAAAAAGACAAAGATAAAACTAATTTTTTCCCCTCAGAAATCTTTAGGGCCCACAAAGTACAAGAATCTAAACAAATGAGTTTCTTCTGATTACAAATTTCAAAAAAAAAAAAAAAAAAAAAAAAAGGAGAAAAAAAGGAATGAAATGATTGTGTGAAAGAGAATGGGTATTAGCAGCAATGATAACCAGATTATACAGTTTATTCTGAATAAAATACCCTCTCTGTGCAGTAAATTCTAAGAGTAAATTTAAGATATTCATTACACTGAAATTAGAAAATGCTCTGACAGTAGAAGCATCTCTTTCCTCTAAGTTTAATAAAATCCTCTTGTGCAGTGAACCACTGTGGCTGCACAGCCATTTTTAGATCTCACAGTAATCTACAATTGGAAGGCTATGTTTCAGATGAAGTAAGAGATACCTCTCCCTAAACATAATCAAATAGTTCATCTGAAGTGTTTGGACACACTAGTAAACAGGACCTCATATTCTCTCCTTTTATTAAGAACACCCCCTGAATGTTTTTCTTCTGTAACGTGCTTAACCTTGGAGCTGGACTTGAACTATCCTAAAACAAGTTACTTTAGTACTAAAATCTCTCAATGGACTTCAACTATGTTTGTATCAAAATCTAGAACTCTTCATCCTGGCCTCAAGTTTCTGTCTTTGTGTTTTCCATGGCTGAGCCTCAGACTTCTTTCATCAGGAACACATTTAGGATCCAGTCGTGCTCTTTGAATACTTTCTTTTCATTAAACTCTCTCTCTCTCTCTCTCTCTCTCTCTCTCTCTCTGTGTGTGTGTGTGTGTGTGTGTTGTTGGGAGGGTGTTGCCCTGTGGAGGAATACTGGCCTAGCATGTGCAGGTCCTAGTTTCCACCCTAGTAGCACAAACAAAACCACACTTTTTGTGGGTTTTAAGAACTTTTACCTTCATGTACACTATCCTCCATTTTTTTAAAAAAAAAGATAAATTAATAGATTTTTTAAAAGAGTCTTTAAAAAGTCAAGGTTTCTTCGGGGAGAGAAGACAAAAGCAAGGTTTCTTTGACCGTCATAGCTCATTGTTTCCTTCTTACTGAAGAAGTTAAAACATGCTCAGTGAGTCACACCTGTAACCCTGGCTCTGGAAAGACAGAGGCAGAAATTGTGCAGAAATTGTTATGGTCTGATGCCACCAGCATAACTGTAGCCATTTTGTTCTATGTCTGCCAGCTATTTCATATTGCTATAATATGCCTGCCAGCCACTGACACAGAAAAAGAATAACGACTCAGAACAGGATCATGCTGACAACATACCCTGTTATGTTATGTTATGTTATGTTATGTTATGTTATGTTTGTTATATTAAGAGGTTTGTTAATCTTAAGAAATTCTACAAAGCTTCACCTAGGCCCCATCAAGTTAAAGGTCAATTATGAGTTGTTATGTCTAAAATACCTTGAGTCAGAGCTGACCACTGGGCAGTACTTCCTGCACCTGCATCTGAACTCATTACAGTTTTCTTAAAGCTAACAAAGATGTCCGTTGTTATACTTCAGATAATTCTGAGCTATGTTTCACATCTGACCAGTATTAGGACATGCATTCAATAAACTATTCTCCTTAACTGAAATCAGGGTTTGGATGGTTTGTGTGGTGATTCCTGAACCCCAACAGAGATATCACCCTTAGTTCCAGACCAGAGACAGAGAGATAGACAGATGAGAAGAGAGAGGGACAGAAAGACAGAGCTAGAGAGACAGAGACAGAGATGGGGGGGGGGACAGACAGACCCCCCCCCCACGACAGAGAGGGGAATAGAATGCATGCATGAATGAATGAATGAAAGAATGAGAATGAATTAATTCTTCCTCTGTCAGTCAGTCAGGGGGCTCTGGCCAGAGCGGGTCTTAGGCCTTGGGCCTCTCTAGTCCTGTCACGCCTCAAGCAAGCAAGCCCTAGTGGACCTCACACCGACCCAGCGATGGTGATACAGTTCTCGGGCTGCACCCTCGCACCTGCCCAGAGGACGGACCCTAAGTGTGTTCTCAAACCAAGCTCTGAGGCGCAATCCTCACTCCCAAGCCCTCCAGTCTTTCCTTGGCCCAGAGGTCTGAAGACCGAACATTATTACCATCCAGTCAGGCCGTCTGGTCCTAGAGAGAGCGCCACCTCTGGAAAAGCTCGCCTCAGGCACGGCCTCTCTTTTTTTTTTTTTTTTTTTTTTTTTTTTTTTTTTTTTTTGTTTTAGGCACGGCCTCTCAAGGGAACACCTCAGGAGATTCCTCAAGAGAACTCCTTCAGGCACTGCCCCTCAGATATGGTCACCTCAGGCATTATCCTTCGGGTACCTTACCTTGGGCTCCGCTCCCTCAAGAGTCCACCTCAGATGCCTTCCCCTGGGCAACTCCCTCTTGGTTATCTCCTCCCCGTCAAACAAAAGCAAAGCTCAAGTGCTCAAAAGCTCCAGCCTAGAACCTTAGTCGCTCACTTAGGCAACTACTTTTCAATTAGCAGGTACGCCTTCCGACACCCGGTTGGCGTACCCCCTCAGACCTTCCCTTCATGTTCCTTCAGGAGTCTCTTTCTGGGGGCAACCCGTCAACCCCGAGTTCTGGCAACTCTCTCAGGCGAATCTTTTCTCGGGTGCCCGCTGAAGGGAGTCCCCGGTTCGGGCACCTTTCTCTGGAGTCCCTCTTTAGGTAGCACCCTCAGCCCACCCACCCCTCCTGTCTCAGAAGTTCCCTTCACTCACCTCAAGCTCAGCACTGCAAGCCTTCGACTGGCTCAGCCTCTAAAGCGGCCTCCTCCTCGGGCGCCTTCCTCAAAGGCTCCTCCCGCTAGGCACCGCCACCTCTGACTTTTCCCTCAGGGGCTCTGCCCTCCGAGTTCCTCTCTTATAGGGACCTCCCCTTGTAGCACCGCCCCTCCCAGAGGCTCCTCCCACTGAGTCTCCCGCCTCCTGGGCCTTCTTCCCCTCAGGCTCCTCCAGTTCAGGCACCCACTGGTGCCTCTTGTGGCTCCAGGGTGTGAGGCATCAGGCCATCTCACTGCACACGGCCCCTCACCTGCTCTCCGAACCTCAGACCTCAGGAATCACTCAGCTTCATTCCTGGAGCTGTCGCTCAAGTTCTAGGGTGTCCTGAGAATAGTCCTCTAGGGTCCATGAGCAGTTGTAGATTTCAGAAAACAGTGAAGAGAACTTTATCTTTGTTGTCCCCACCCCACCCTATCAATAACAGGCTTTACTGTGTTCCTGCCTTTAACCTTTCTTTTTTTGTTTTGTTTTGTTTTGTTTTTCCAGACAGGGTTTCTCTGTGTAGCCCTGGCTGCCCTGGAACTCACTTTGTAGACCAGGCTGGCCTCGAACTCAGAAATCCGCCTGCCTTGAACTTGCTGTGCAGCCCAGAATGATTTT
>NC_034591.1:99984803-99992931 GCF_900095145.1 Mus pahari | reverse complement strand
CTCCCTCCCTCTTTCCTCTTCCCTCCCTCCCTCTCCCTCCCTCCCTCTTTCCTCTCCCCTCCCTCCCTCTCGCCTACTCTCCCTTTCCTTCTCTCTCTTCCCCCTTGAGATTGATGCAAAACAAATTCTCTTCCTCTGGCTATATCCCTAATGCCTAACTTGAGCCTTTAAGCTTATAGAAACCAATTCTAAGGTAATTCTCAAAGGAGACAAAAATGTTCACGAAATCATTAATTACAAAGTAAACTAAAGTAAAAATAATCAAAATAGAGCAATGGCTTAAAAAATAACAATATATTCACTTATAGGATACTATATGGATCTTAAAATCTGGATTTATAGAAAATTTCGGTGAGATGTATTAAATCAGAAGTGACTGAATCAATGTGGAAATAAAAGGAGATGGAGAGCAATCTTTACTTGAGAAAAATTGTTCTTTGATCAGAACAAGTGATTTCACGTTGTGTTCATCAACCCCTATCTAACATGATGAGAAGTGCTTTGGGGCCCGGGATCTGATTTTATCCTATCTATAAACTAATAGCTTGTAGCTATACCATAATGATATAAAAACCTCAGTCAGGAACAAAAGGCTTTGCTATCTGTGGCCCAGCAAAGGGCCATCAGGTTATTTTTAGGGATTCCTTTGGCTGTCAAGTTCCATGGGAGTCATTCACTATGGAGCTGCTGTGCCTGCAATGTATGTGTGTACATGTATGTATGTATGTATGTATATGTATATATGTATATATAAATATATAGTATAATATATAATTGACATATATGTGTATATGTATGTATATGTGAGTGTATGTAACTGCAAAGATCTGAAGTTTGCCTTAAGAACTATGCACTTAATTCTGTATGGTATTATAGATTTTTCACAGTTTTGGTAAGAATGATACTGCAAAAATATGGATTCAATATGGTAGAGGGAAGGGAAACAAGGAAGCCCAAGTAGATCAAGCCACTAGAGCCTTCTTTGATAATAGAAATGCTCTGTATCTTCATTGTCTAACACAACAACGCTAAATGAGAGCAGTTTGGATAACAGTGTTAACAAGTGACAGCAGGACAAATGGCAGAGACTGATAAACTATGCATGCATTCGTCCATCCAAAGATAGTAGACACTCTGTACAGGTACTGTGCTGGGTATAGAAGATATGGCAACAAGAAAGCATAACCCTTCCGAGAGAGTTTATATGCTAGTGGGAGGAGTCACCCAGTGAGTAAACAGGTGAAAACATGATATATGAGATGCTGGCGAGAAAGTTAGTAAATTCAGCAGGTACCACCACATATAAGGAACTCAATCATCTTCTCTCCAAAAGAGCCTCGCAGTGATGCTTCTCAGGGTGTGCATCTCATTAAGGTGCGTTCTCTGATCCAGCAGGTCTGCAATTCTGTAAGTTCTCTAGTGACACCCAAGGCTACTGGTCCCCAGACTATACTATATATATATTTCTAGGTTTGCCAAGTGATACAAACTGTTCCTTTAACCAGTTTGCTCTAACTCTGAATTCTGACTTCTTTCACTGCAGCTGAACGTCATTCTCCAAAGCCACTATCTGGCTTCCAGAGGATAGCTGAGGGTCTGGAGAGGTGACTCAGTGGTTAGGAGCACTGGCTGCTCTCCTAGAGCACCTGCGGTTTGATTCTTGGCATCCACATGGCAGCTCACAACTGTCTGTAGCTCCAGTTCCTGGTGCTCTTCTTCTGTCCTTACTGGGAACCAGGCAAGCACAACGTGTACAGACATGCAGGCAAAACATCCAGGCACATAATATAATATAATATAAAATAAAATAATTTAAAAGAAGGACAGAGCTCAATGTTGGTCGAAGTGGCTGAGGAATTTATTGTGAGGCAAAGAAGTGGACGTACAGTATAAACTCTTCAGGAAAACTGAAAGCAAAGGAAATTATGGAAGCCACCCTGTAATCTGAGAAGGAATATCAGGTATGAATGTTTTTTGTGAGGAAGTAATGTTCAAGAAATTAATAATTCAGAATGGATCAACAAAGCTTTGATGATTTGAGTAGCAATGGCCCCCAGAAGCTCATATGTTTGAATGCTTAGTCAGCAGGAAATGGCACTGTTTGAAAGGGTTAGAAGGAGAAGGAGGCGTGGCCTTGTTGAAGGAAGTGTGTCACTGTGGGTGGGCTCTGACCAAGCCCAGAAACGCACTCTCTCTTTTCTATGGACCAGGGTGTAGCTCTCAGCTAATGCTCCATCCTTGCCTGCATGCTGCCATGCTCCCCACTATGATAATAATGGGCTAACCCTCTGAATGTGTCAGCAGGCCCCCAGTTAAATGCTTTCTTTATAAGAGTTTCCCTGATTGTGGTGTCTCTTCATAGCAACAGTGACCAGGACAAAGTAAACACCTGTTTTCACAAAATTTAAAAGTTTGTACTTGTTTTTGACCATTACAAAGTATTAGTAACACCATGAAGGAAGCAAATGAGATGCATAGCCCAGGACTGAAGACAGAGTCCAGATCTCAAAGGATATAGAGGTTTGCATGAGACAATGAGACCTGGGGAGGAAGGAAAAGGTTAGTGAAGGAACTTGAGGAGAGAGCACAGGAGTGGAGGCTCACCATGCTAAAGAAGCTCCGTGCAACGGTACAAGCATATACTTCAAAATGTCAGGAGCATCTATGGTCGTAAATCTAGTAATTATACTGGAAGTGTTTGAACAGGCAAAGAATTCATGATGAAATAGGATATAATTGTAGGGAGCTTTTTACTCTCTTAAACCCCGAGAGCGGGAAATAAACACAGCAAATGGTACTACTTAACTCCTGAATTCACAAAGATCATTTTCCGTTCCTGACCATTTTCAAAGATCATCTTTCCTTTTGAAAAATTTTCACTTGTTTATTTTAAGATCTATTTTATTTTGTGTGTATGAACGTTTTACCTGCATGTGTATCTGTGCACCACATGCATGCTTGGTGCTTGAGGGAGTACCTAGCCTTCATGCGGGTGCTGGGAATTGAACCTGGGTTCTTTGCAAGAACAATAAGGGCTCCTAACCAGTGAGCCAACTTTCCAGTCCTATTATTATTATTATTATTATTATTATTATTGTTATTATTACTATTTTCAGAACTGGCTTGATTGAAGTTTTGATTACGGAAAGGAAACAAGATTGCTAGAAGAAAGCCATGACAGACCACAGTTGCCTTCATGAGCTGTGCACCTAATGGGAATGTGATCAAGATTGGAGAGTTGGCCAGGCTTTGCTCAAGAACTTTTCCCAGTAAGCAAATACTTAGCAGAGAGCCCTTCTTAGGAGATAGAATAGTGATGAACTGAAGTGCTCTTCAGCCTGAGTTAGTGAAGTCCTTGCTGCTCACAGACAATATGGATGCTGTTCCAGACTTCCGTTTTACGGGTGACTAAGGGCTGCTTACTCATCACCATCCCAACTCAGTTGCTATGAGTATTAGCACTAACACACAAAAATAGAGGAGTGCATTTCTGCATGGCTGGACTTGTTATCTGGTCGCTACTGAGTTGTGCTGCTGGTCTGTAAAGCACTGCGTGCACAGCACAAGTAGAATGTAATTCTGCAATTTTAGAAAGGACATCAGTGAAGTTTCCAGCTTGTCTTTGTCTTCAGTTGTTATTCTTGATTTATGATTCTATCAGTTGCTGTGATAAAAGATCACGACCAACAGTGACTTATGGAAGAGTTTATTCTGGCTTATGTTTACAGAGGGAGAGTCTATAATGGTGGGGAGGCATGGTAGCAGGTGATTGGATCAGGAAGCTGAGAAATCACATCTTCAAGTATACCCAGGAAGCAGATAGGGCAAAGTGCAGTGAAGCTATAAACTCCCAAAGCCCAACCCCAGTGACATACTTCCTCCAGCAAGGCAGCACCTCCTACAGTTTCAATAACCTCTCTAAATGGTGCCACCAACTGGGGACCAAGTGTTCAAATACCTAAGCCTATGGAGAGCATTTCTCATTCAAATCGCCATAATAATTATGTAACTTTTACAAATCCCTAATAGTCATTGTTTACTAGATAATTATCACAATTTTGTTGTGAATTATTTAGTTAGTCCTTAGTAAGTTGATAGAATGTTTACTCACATCCATATTATTTGAAACCCAAGCTCTCTCTCTCTTTAAAAAGTTATCTCTGTATATGTGTGAGCGAATGTCATTTGTAGGTGGGGGCAGAAGCTGGAAGGCAGTGTTGAGTCTCTTGGTGCTGGAGCGGCAGGCAGATAGGAGCTGCTTTGGCATGGGTGCTGGGAACCAAACTCAGCTACTTCAGAAGAGGGGCAAATGCTCTTAAGTACAGAGCTCTCGCTCAAACCCTTCCAGGTTCTCTCTTAGCATATATTAGCTACACCATAACATATGTTTATTATGGTTTAAGCAGGAATCTTTAAGTAGGAGTTCTTCATAGCTTTATCAACAATGCAGGCTATAGTTAAATCCGTTTATAATTGTATGCTATTTAAATAATTCACAACACCGTATCAAGTTAAATATAATAAGATGGTAAATCTAAATGTGCTATTTGGTAACATACAGATTGCATACATAAGCTCATACTACAACCTATACTTTTAATTCCCCCCGCCCCTTTTTTTGGTCATTACCAAAATTCTCTTTTTCAATGTGAAAGTGAGGGTTGGTAAAGGGCTTGTTGACATACCTAAGTGGGTAGGAGTTTTAAAAAGCTAAAAACTGCCTGTGTGTGGGAAGTCTGTCAACCCTGCATCTGAGACAGTAAATCCCAATACAGTTTCCCGGTAGCACACCACTGGGAATGTTAACTTCTGTTTCAGGTCTCTCTCCCAGAATGGCGAGGAGATGATAGGAAATCATATGTAAAATACCTGGTAAGTGCAAGTTCCTTCTGAAACAGGAGGAAGTTACTTCACATGTCAGCGTCCTGCCCTAAACCTCAGCTTCTGTAGAAAACCTGGGCACTTGGCTCCTTAAAGACTGCCTAGAAATGAGGTAGTTTTACTTGCAGAACAGGGCCGTGGCACCACTCCAGGTCTACTGCATTGGGTGTATCTCTGTGGAGTCTCCTCTCAAATACACAGTGGTCATTCCTGACTCTGACCAGCACACTTCCCAGTCACCTTAGTTCTTTTATTTATTTTATTTTTTTATGTATTCACCGTTGCTCTCTTCAGACACACCAGAAGAGGGCATCAGATCCCACTACAGATGGTTGTGAGCCACCATGTGCTTGCTGGGAATTGAACTCAGAACCTCTTGGAAGAGGAGTCAGTGCTCTTAACCACTGAGTCGTCTCTCCAGCTCCATCACCTTAGTTTTTATTTAAGGACTGTGATTTTTAATTTTATTCCACTGTAGGTGTTTTGCCTGCGTGTATGTCTGTGTACCCCGTGCATGCAGTGCTTGTGGGAGTCAGAAAAGGGCGTGGGATTCCCTGTACTGGAGTTACAGATGGTTGTGAACTGGCGTGTAGGTGCTGGGAACTAAATCCAGAGCCTCTGCCAAGAGCAGCAAGCACTAACTGCTGAGCCATCTCTCCAGCCCAATGATTCAAAGTGGGACAGTTAACAGTGTCTAGAACCACCCAGAGACAAACATCTACGAGCTATTGTGAGGGAGTCACTCGATTTTGTTGAGGTGGGAAGACACACCCTGATTATGGATGGC
Source organism: Mus pahari (assembly GCF_900095145.1). NCBI lineage: Eukaryota > Metazoa > Chordata > Mammalia > Rodentia > Muridae > Mus > Mus pahari. Next base: position 99,987,263 of record NC_034591.1, on the reverse strand, counting down.
ACCATACTCTGGGCTAAGCTCTTTTCTTCCTATCGCAGATGCAATGCGACCAGACTTTTCAGGTTTTTTGCCACCCTGCTTTTCCGTCATGGCGGACTATATCTTCCAACTGTGAACCAAAATAAACCCTTCCCTGGGGGGAAAAAAAGTTGGACCTTTAGCAATGAGAAAAGTAACTAATATACTCATAAGTATATTTGCATTTTAATTTATTTATTGTGTGTATGTGTGTTGGGAGCCATTAGTACCATGGCGTGCATGTGGAAATCAGAGGACCATCTGAGTGAGTGGATTCTCTGCTTTCCATGTTGTGGGGTCCCGGGGTGGGGGCAGTGGTTAAATCCAACTCAGACTTCAAGTTTAGCAGCTGGCCACTTTTACTCACTGAGTCATCTTGCAGGAACAAAAAAATAATAATTCTGAAAAATCTGGTGCTCCTAGTAGCACAGATATGGATATTTGGGGATTTGGAGCAACTGCTACAAATTCACTGGTGACTCCACACCTAGGTTTCCATCCTTCTGATGAAGAAACCCACACCTACACCTGTCCTAGCTCCGCCTACACCTGGGTAGGGCCTCTCTTCCTCGTCCCTCCTCCACTCAATTTTGATTGGTTATAGGAAGAAACCGGTTCTCCATTGGTTCCTTTGTGAGTGGGAGGAGTCGGGTTGTGTTTCATCTCACCGCTGTAGGCCGAGCTCAGCCGAGGGTACCCGAGAGGGGCCGAGGCCCGCGCAGTAGCGGTACTGAGTAGAGGCTGCCTGACGCGCCCCACCCGGCACCAGGCGGAGCCAGAGATGCTGGCCAGGGCCGAGCGGCCCCGCCCGGGCCCCCGTCCGCCTCCGGTCTCTCTCTTCCCGCCGCCGCCGTCGCTGCTGCTGCTGCTGGGGATGCTGAGCGCCCCGGTGTGCGGCCGCGTCCCCCGCTCGGTGCCCAGAACCTCGCTGCCCAGCTCCGGTAAGATGCAGGGACCCTTGTCCTCAGCCCTTTGCACGGTGCCCTGCCCTTGCCAGCAGGTGCCCACACCCCCCTGCCCTGCTAACCCCAGTGACAGCATCTAAGGCCCCTCTGCACGGTGCACACCCCTGTGGGACCAGAGCTGAGACTTCTACTCTGCATCTTTCCATCTCATCTCATCCCACCCCACCTTACTCCATCCCACCTATCCCACCCCCAACCTGGCCCCGCACCTCAGCTCCCAAGACACAACCAGGGTGCTCCCGAAGCCCTCCTTTTCAACAGGGTGCAGTCCTTCACCCTGCAGACCTGGATACTGAGGCCCAGGGAGGGCCTGGGGTTTGCCCAAGGTTGTCCATTTCAGTCCTTTATCCCTGTTGCCCGCACATTCACCCACACCCATCACTTCATTTCCAAGCCCCTGCTATTCACTATCTTCTCGCTCTTTCATTCTAATGGGTCATTCCTAGCCCAGCATTTCCGTCTTTTTTAGCTTCATTTCCCCCGTCATCCTTTCAGATGCCCTCCCACCGCCATCCAGACCTCTATCCCTCCCTATCCCCCGGCCCACTTCCCCTACGGCTGACATCTATGCTCTGCTATCAACTCACTTTAACTTTAATTTCCCGAATGTCCGCTGCTCCCCCTGCCCATTCCCTACTTTGACTGCTAGAAAACACTTCAATGACCCATTCAAAGTTCTTCACACGAAACAAAGGAGGGGCTGGAGAGATGGCTCTGTTAAGAATACTTGGCGGTTTTCCCAGGAGATCTGAGTTCTGTTCCCAGCACCCATGTCAATGGCTTACAACCTGCAATTCCAGCTCCGAGGGAACAGGATTCTGTGGTTACTTATAGTGCATATATACAGACACTAATATACATACATACATACATATATACACATACACACATATGTTTAAAGAAACCTAAAAATTATATATTTAAAAAAACAGGATAGGGCTTAGGTTCTTTATGAAGACATGGAAAAAGCATAAATGGTGCTCACAGTTTAAATACTCTTTGCTGATGTGGACATGTGTGACATGGGGCTTGCTTTCTTCTTAGTGGGTACAAATGACTCCACAACTCACAACTGGGTCACAGTAACTTAAAGCTTATGCTTAGGCCAAATGACATCTACAGATGCTGAGTCCAGAAGGCAAAGCTGAGACTAGAACCTCTGGGCTTTCAGTGTGTGCTGAACCCATACCCCACAAAGAGAGTTACAGATGCCAGTCTTCGCTGATATCCAGGGATCCAGAGAGGCAGAGATGGCAAGGCAAAGCAGAGTTGGTAACACAAGTGACTTGGTTCTCCAGAACCAGAGGTGGAGCAAAAGTGAATTCTCAAAAACTTGTTATGAACTTTAAATAGTTAAGTGTTTTGGATCCTGATAATGAGTTGAGTCTGAGTCTAGGTGGAATGCGTGCTAAGGAAGGAAGGAAGGAAGGAAGGAAGGAAGGAAGGAAGGAAGGAAGGAAGGAAGGGAGGAAGGGAA
>NC_034591.1:99975425-99982935 GCF_900095145.1 Mus pahari | reverse complement strand
TTTTTTTTTTTTTTTTTTTTTTACTCATTAGTGGGTAGGGGACTTGGAAAGGAAGTGCAGAGAGTGAGGAACCTTAGAAGTTTCCAGATTGTTGAAGCTTGTAGAATTGTCTCTTCCCCCCCTGGCCTCCGTGTGCAGTGGGGTGGGGGAGGGAACCTGAAATGAGTTCTTCTTTCTCAGATCGACTGGCTGGTGCCCGAGACGCACAGGCAGAACTGTAGGAAGAAAGGCAAGAAAGAGGTAGGTGGAAACGCATACCCTGTCCTGAGCGTCTGAGGTGACCTTGGCTCGGCCCCCAGCACTGCTCCTATTCTGAAGGGTTCAGGCAAAGACTCCAACACCATCGCCCCTACGCCCCCATACCACAGCTGCCTCTAACTATCTATATCCAACCCTGTCCTTCCTCATACCCACTGCTTCTGATTCTAACCATCTCTAACCCCCCCAGGACGAATGTCACAATTTTATCCAGATTCTCGCCATTGCCAATGCCTCTCACCTCCTCACGTGTGGCACCTTCGCTTTTGATCCGAAGTGCGGGGTTATTGTGAGTGACAGGGGCAGAGGGAGAGGGAGCCTGCAGCAGTGTGAGTTACTTCGGGGTGGTGTGGGTAGGAGGCTGGGAAGGGATTTTGGGGAGTGACCGAGTTGGGCATGGTTAAGACAACCGCTGTGTAGGATAAGTGTTGGGGGGAAAGGATGCCTTCATAGGGTGGAGCCTTTGTCTGCCTTCAGGGGAGGGCATTTGGAGTAGGGAAGGGAGATGGTCTGTAGAGGATTGAGTATGCCAAGTGTAACAAGATGAAGCGAGACAGTGAGTGGGGTTAGGGTTGCTGGTTGGCCTGGGTACGGGGCAGATCCAAGGGATGTTTCAGTAGGTGCTTCGGCCCAGCTCTGGAGCCTGCTTCTTCTTTAGAACAGCTCAGGCTCTCTTCTGTCATAGCAGGCCTCCTCATTTCTGGCATCCTCTGCCAACTCCATTCTCTGCAGGGTGGGACTCTCATGACTTCTGATGTCACCACCCTGTAATGTGGTACCAGCTGGCTCTGTTCTCTAAATCTTTGGGGTGAGCCACCCTGCCAACCACATTTTCTTCTAGATCTTGTTTACTGGTGAAAGCCTGTGGGATCTCACACCCTCACACCCGGGCGATCTTGGCATGAATATATTCTTAGTGATGTCTAGTCTAGTTACAGCTACATGTTTGGAACTCTGACCTTTCTCTGTTAATTGTACGGTGGTCACCACTGGTCTTCTGGCAGCAGATTTGTGACTGAGTGCTGGGGTGAGTCAGAAAGGCTACTTGTCCTTTGCGCACAACAGTGGCCACCATGTTTCTTTCTTGGCTTTGATCCTGAACTACAGATATTGGCTAGACTGTTCTGTAGTCTGCACTAATACAGTGATCCACTTGGGCCTCGGTAGTACATGTCCCCCAAACCCTCTCTCCTACAGCACCCTCCTGTTTCTGGTTTAGGGTGGATGCAGGCAGCCCCCATGACTTTCCTCAAGTTTAGTTGGGCTTGTGCATTCTTTCCGCATGCTCTTTACAAAAGTCTGAGTAAGTTCGTTAGTTTTGGATAGTATCTCTGAATCCCATCAACCCATACTGATGGTTTAGTTCTTTATAGTTACCACCAGGTCCACAAGGTAGCAGGGCTATTTTCCCCAGTCTGCTCAGACTTACTGTAACCATCCCAGCTCATCTTCTTGAACTTTCCATTCTTCCTGGGATCTGAGTTAGGACCCTGGTATGTCCTAGCTAAAGTACCAAGATGGAATATATTCTGGGAATGCCTGTGGTTGTTGGTGTGTCTGGGCCCCCTATTTATTCTTGAGAGATTGTGATAATGAAGAGTGAAGCCAGGGTTCATCTCACCAGTTCAGCATTTTCTCTGAAGCCTTCTATCTAACAGATGCAGGGACCGAGGGGCTGTTCTCTGGAGGGAGAAGATTAGCTCTAACAGCCTGCCAAGATCCATCATGAGTCTGCTCTGTAGACTCTTTGAACATCCTCCTGTGCTTTTACTCTCTTACTCTGTTTGATTACGTTCCTGATTTCCATTAGTGCTGAAGCTCCCCGAGTAATGGGGCTGAGGCTGTGGATAACTGTTCCCTGACATCTTTGATCTAGACACAGCTCACTCATTGATGACTGTGGAGAAGTGATGGTCCTTAGGAAACCCTGGAGCTAATGGTTCTAGCAAGAGTGCTGTCTTTCAGTGACAGCTCCTACCACACATGACTTGTTGAGGGAACTCCAGCCATGAATAGAGAAAAATACTAGGCTTTAATAATGGCCACCAGAAAAGCACTGGCCACTCACTCTGTTGCAGGCTTAGGTACCATATATTCGCAATTAAGTTTAATTTTACCATCACATCATGGTAGTCAGGTATGATTTATTTCTATTTTATGTGCAAGAAAACTGATATTCAGAGAAATTAGATACTATGGCTAAGATTATGTTGCTAGAAGAGGCAGAGCCAGTATTTGAACTTGGATTGGTCTAGATATGTTCTATAACCCTGTCTGTGTGGCCAGCCTGCAACCCAAGGGGCTTCATCTGACTTCACTCTCCTGTGCCATTTGACATGGTTCATTCATCTTGGAGAATTCTGTTGTTGTTGTTGTTTTCCTATCTGGGAGAAGTCTGTTATTTGCCTTCTATTTATTTTTCTTGGGCAAAGCCAAAGGGCCAATGCCAACTCCAACTTCACCACTCAAGAGAGCTTTCCTATCCACCCCCAGATTTCAGCTTTAGGGACTTGCCCTCACCACAGCTGATAGTGAGACTGTTTACTGACATGGTGATGTAGTGAAGAATCTCTTCATAGAGATAGAGAAAACATCTTCCAGTGAGAACATTTTCCATTTTCATTCCTTAGTTCAAGGTCATTTTAATAATCAGAACCTATTTGATAATCAGAGGATAATCTGAACTTATTTGTTAATGGGTGACTCACTTGCTCAAAGGTTAGAAGGTTAGATGATATGATTATGCCACTGGAGAAACTGGGAGGGAGCTAGTCTTGACATATGGAGTTTTAAGAAGCTGGTAGGTAAGTATTGTGAGAAAGCCCACTGGTTTGCATAGAAAGACTGGGAATACAAGAATGAATGGGATGTTTGAATGATGTAGAATGTTATAAAGATTATAGATAGATCCTAAGGATAGACATAGAGGAGCTAACAAAAGAAGGAGCTAGAGAAACAAGTATCAAATAGGAGGAAGGATTCAGGAAGATAGAGTTTTAAGAGCCAAGGAATGGGATATTTCAAGGAAATGAATTGAAAGTGCCAATTGAAACACAGAGATTAAAGTGTATAGGGATCAGGAAAAGGCCCACCTTTTTGGTCTTTGGTAAAATGGAAGGGAAGAGTTTTAGGCACAGGGTTGGGAATGCAGTTTGGTTTCCAGAATAATAGATACTTTGGACAGAACAAGGATCATATTGAGAAATAGTAGAAACCAAGTAGGCTGGGTTAGAGTTTGTACTCCAGGGGCAATGGTGGGCTGAATGCGTGGGTGTGTGAGTACATGTGTGTGTGTTAGAAGGCTAGATGATATGATTATGCCACTGGAGAAACTGGGAGGGAGCTAGTCTTGACATATGGAATTTTAAGAAGCTGGCAGGTAACTATTGTGAGAAAGCCCAGCAGAATATCACACACACACACACACACACACACACACACACACACACACACACACACATGTGATTCTGGAAGGTTGACGTGAGGTAAGTATGGCAGTAAACTGGGGGTGGAGCTCTTCAGTGCAGAGCAAGGGGTAGTAGCTCAGGTGAGAGAGAAGTGTAGCCACAGTAGGTGCTAACTGAACTTCAAGGTTGCCTGAACGCCTCGGTCGTCAAAACCACCATCCTTCTCCTCAGGCAAGGGTGTTCTCTGTGTCACACATGTGGAGTACTGTCCTCCGGGGGCCTTTCATCCTACAGTGCTCTTTTGATCCGACTCTTTCCCTTTGGAGAAGACATCAGATTTCCCGTCATCTTCACAGGCCTTCTTTAAGATTTGTCTAAGTGAATCAAATCTTGTTTGCCATCTGCTGCAAAGAGAGGAGCGACCGGCATAGTGCAGTAACAGCATTCAGCTCAGGAGACACATCTTTGCTTCCCAACCCCGAGTGCCATCAGAACAAGGAAGCTGGAGCCACCATGGATGTCTGTTGAGTTTGTGAGCTAGAGGCAGCATGCCTGGAATGGCCGTGGCGTAACTTTGATTTGAAACCAACTACAGCAATGTTCCTTTGAGTCATAGCGTGAAAGCACTCTTCATTTCCACTTTTAGATGTTGTCTTGAAACTTTCTTAGTGCTGTATACTAAAGTCACTTTGTGACTGACCCTGGTGGAGCTCTTATGTCTGTCACCTCCCACCCCTCTGGAGATCCCTGGAAGAAGAAGAAAAAGATCTCTCAAGCCCTAAGATCACGATCTAAGACTTAGGTCCTTCTTCACTGACTTCAGTTTCCTTCTCTGCTTGGATGTGGAACCCTGGCCCTCCCCTCTGTCCTTGGGTGGGAACCGAGGGAGAATCTGTTTTCTTCAAGCCCCTGGGCTTCAGCTGGTCCCCATAGATGCATGGCTTTCTTTGCCCTTCCTCAGAGCGCTGGCCCTCAAAAGGCTGTCTGCTTCTTTCCATCGCTTTGGCTGCAGCACATCTTCTAGGCAGTTGCAGAGTCCAGCATTTGAGAGGAAAGGTCTTTGTGCAGCCTCATGGTATTTTCTAGGGCGATTCTAGGTGTGCTTTCATGGGGGAAGTGTGGGGGACAGGTCTGGGGGCGAAGAGGAATAAAGCAGAGAAAGAAATGAGTGGGTGGAGGAGGCAGGAGTAATGCAGCTGAATATGGAGACGGGAGTGGGGTGAGCGGGGTACAGATGGAGATGGGCTTTTCCGTCATTTGATCTTATGTTTAATTCTCACTGTGAACCTTCTCCATAAACCCTAAACTACCTGCCCCCTCCCCTTCTGGTCTGTAGGATGTGTCCAGTTTCCAGCAGGTTGAAAGACTTGAGAGTGGCCGGGGGAAATGTCCTTTTGAGCCAGCTCAACGGTCAGCAGCTGTAATGGCTGGTGAGTGGGGAAAGCCAAGAGTCGGTGATTCTTGCTCTAACAACCCCCTTCCCCACCCCTGCTGCTCCAGTTTCTGTGTCTCTTCTTTCCTTGGGATGTCTACTGCACTCGTGTGTCCTTTCAGCCTTTCCTGGTGTTCCCGAGTGACTGTGACTACCTACATGTCTCCATAGGATGATATTTTTCCCCGGCTCCCTTTTAGAGACTGTAGCCTCTGCACCTCTAGTGTGATTGCTGCTTCTGTGGACCCCATTTTCTTCTCTTACAGCACCCACTCCCGTTGGCAAGAGGGATTGACTTCAGCATATATCGTAATACATTTGGGGAGAGCATTTTAAAAAGAACATAGTATAGATGGCACCGTCCGGATGACCTTTCTGTGATAACTGAGGTGGTCCACAGCTCGCTCTGATTTGGCAGCCACTTGCTACCTTGGCCGTTAAGCCCTTGAAATGTGACGACTGCAGGCAAGGAAGGAATGGGGGAATTTTAAATTAAGTTGAATTTAATTTAGGGAAAGTGGCCCCATGCTTCCCATAGCTATCACTTAACACACTTCTAGAATATCTCTACTTAGAAAACCACTGCCAGTATTTTAGGATAGTCCTTTCTCGTCTCTAAGATGTGTGCACACACCGTTATGCACGTAGGCACACTCTGTTGGCCCTCTCTTAGTTCCTCAGGGGAGCGGCTGTTTTTCAGTTTCATTGCCTCCTTTGAAGGAGCCACCTGCAGTTGCTCAGGGTGGACCCCGCCCAAACTTCTCTTGGAGAATGACGAATTTATTGGCATAGGGAACAGATTGTCTCTGTACTACATAACCCATATTTTAGGGGAGGGCACCTCACCGAGACTCCAAATTCAGAGAAAAGCCAACTGTCTTCTCATGACAGTGCAGACGCGGCAGGAACAGACTAGAAATCTTATGTGTGTGTTTTGACATTTAAAGTATTTAATTTCTGACATAAATATAATTTTGAACTCTGTCATGTAACTTTACTTTATAGAACTTTCTATATGATCTTCAAATACTTTTTGTTGTTATTTTTGAGACAAAGTCATGTGTAGCCCAGGCTAGACTCAAACTCTCTATGTAGCCAAAGGTGATCCTCAACTCCTGATCCTCCTGCCTCTACCTGCAAGGGCTGGAATGATAGATAGGTTTGCATCTGCCTTATGCACTGCTGGTGAGGAGACCCAGGCTCTGTGAGTGCTAGGCACGCCTTCTGCTGAGCTTCCATCCTCAGCTCTAAAGACACTTTGTGAAGACAGTTTTAAAAATTCCATTAGATCTATCATCTATCTGTCTGTCTGTCTATCTGTCTATCTAGATCTTTGAGACAGGCTCATACTATGTAGCCCTGGCTGTCCTGGAACTCACTCTGTAGACAAGGCTGGTCTTGAATTCACAGAGATTTGTCTGCCTTTCTCTGCCTTCCAAGTGCTGGGATTAAAGGCATGCACCACTATGCCCAGCTGAGAAGACAGTTTTAAAAGGCATTATGCTATTCATCTTCTAAGCATACTATAAGTTAGTCAAATAACTCCAGAATGCTGTTATTTTATGTTTCCTTCAAAGTTTTTAGCATTATCTATATTGCTACAGTGACCTTGTATGTGAATGGTCTTTGTCCTCAGTTTTGATCATCCTCTCAGGATTCCTAGAAATGGGTTACCACATTGAAGGATGTGATATTTTATGGCTCATTATGGAGAGCTAATGGTGTCTTTAGATGATGTGTACTAATTCACACCCTAAGCCATCAGTGTATGGGGGTATTTTGTTTTCTCACATTCAATTTGCCATTAATATATTGTTGTCATTTAAGAAAATCTATGCTAATCTGAGGCTAAAAGTGGCACTTTGCTTTAATGTGTCTTTGAATGCTAGTGAAGTTGCACTTTTCCCCCATGTTGTAGTACTTTATTTTTGTTTCTTCTTGGGTAAATTCTCAGTTCAGATAGGGTGTTAGTGTTCCAAGCCACACTTTTCCTCTATGGTGTGTGTGTGTGTGTGTGTGTGTGTGTGTGTGCGCGCGCATGCGCGCGCGCGCACGTTTTCTTTGTTTTATTTTATGCGTATGAATGTTCTGTCTACACGTATGTCAGTTCAACATATGCATGCCTGGTGCCTTCAGCAGTCAGAGGAGGCATCAGATCCCCTGGAACTGGAGTTATGGATGGTTGTGGGTCACCAGTGATGCGTGCTGAGAGCTAAACCTGGGTCTTCTTAAAGAGCAGCAAGTGCTCTTAACCACTGAACCACCTCTCTAGCCCTGATTTAACTTTTTCTTTTCTTTTCTTTTCTTTTCTTTTCTTTTCTTTTCTTTTCTTTCCTTTCCTTTCCTTTCCTTTCCTTTCCTTTCCCTTTCCCTTTCCCTTTCCCTTTCCCTTTCCCTTTCCCTTTCCCTTTCC
>NC_034591.1:99971430-99975395 GCF_900095145.1 Mus pahari | reverse complement strand
TTTCTTTCTTTCTTTCTTTCTTTCTTTCTTTCTTTCTTTCTTTCTTTCTTTCTTTCTTTCTTTCTTTCTTTCTTTCTTTCTTTCTTTCTTTCTTTCTTTGAGACAGGACCTCTCTGTATAGTCCTGATTGTCCGGAATTTAACATGTAGACCAGGCTGGGCTTATGCTCACAGAACTTCAACCTGCCTCTGCCTCCCTAGACTGTGACTAAAGATTTGTATCTTCACACCGGCTTTTGATTTATACCTTTTAAAAGTCAACCTTTCTTTTTAAAGAAGAGATAGCCATTTTTTCCCTGTAGAAATTTCTCTCTGATTTGGTCCTTTGAATATTTGGAACTTATTTATGAATGGTGTGAGTGGGGCTCCAAGTCTGTCTCTCCTAGCTGATGCGGGGCTTGTTCTCAGGGCCGAGCTGTTTCTTCCTTCTTCCCTGATGCTTGTTGCCAAGGTTATCATAAAATACATTTTTTTCTTATATTTTTGGACATGCTATAAAAGTTTTTATTACTTATTAATGTTATGAGTTTTTTGGTTGTTTGTTTTGGTTTGGTTTGGTTTGGTTTTTTGAGGCAGGGTTTCTCTGTATAGCTNTGGCTGTTCTGGACTTCACTTTGTAGACCAGGTTGGCCTCAAACTTAGAAATCCACCTGCCTCTGTTTCCAGAATGTTGAGATCGAAGGCGTGCACCACCACATCTAGCTTGGATAATATTTTGTACAAACCAAAAATTGACCCTTGGACTGCAAAAAGTGAGTTTTGCCCTTACGGATGACTTCATTCTTAAGTCCCTCTTCAGTCATACAGTTGATGACTTTCTGTTTAAAAGCCAGCAGAAAGCCGAGTAACTACGGTACTCAGCCGCCATGATCACCATCACCCACCGTGGACCCAAGGAGCTCTGCTTTGTACAAGCTCAGGGCTGAATAAAACAACTCCGTCAATATTTTTCTTGGCTTTTTACCAAGGGTTTTGGCAAAACTCTGAGTTGGTCACTGGGGTCATTAAGAAGGATTTCTGAATTGTATCTGTTGTAAACACTGTTACATTTTGCAGAATTGTGTATCAACACAAATGACTTCCCAGTTGCAGGAACCTGAGGTTGATATTAGCATATTAACTTGCTTTTTTTTTCCCCCCTAAGCAATACTCTTTAAGGATGTGTGAATCTCTGGATAACTTGTCTGTTCTGTGAGGAAGGAAATTCATATTAAGACATGGTTTAAGGAGAGAAACTTTCTTTTAAGTTTATTTTATTGGTTACATTTATTATTATTATTTAATTGTAAATTCTCCTCCAGTGTCCAATTTGATTTGTAAGTTTTTCCTTTTCTTCCTTTTTTTCTTTCTTTTTAAAGACATGGTCTCTCCATGGTCATTGGCTGACATGGAACTGGCTAAGTAGGCTAGACCAGCCTTGAACTTGTAGAAAGCTGCTTGTTTCTACCCCCCCCCCCCCAGTGCTGAGATTAAAAATGTACACCACCCCCTGGCACTGATTTGTATTTGAATGGCATTTCTCCCGATGAGGTCGAGTAGCTTTCCACGTGTTTTCTGGTACTTGTACTTCTTTCAGAGTAAACCCAATAATCTAGGGTCTATTGTTGTTGTTGTTGTTGTTAATGGTCTTTTAGACAGGTCTCTGTGTGGCCCAAGCTGGCTTTGACCCTCTGCTAATAGCATGACCTCAGCCTCCCAGCTGGGATAGCCGACAAAAGCATCCGTGTCTAGCTGTAAGTACAATTTCGAAATATGACATTTATCTGTACAGTAGTCAGATAAAATTAGCGAAGTCACCTCACTGTCTTTATTTGTGATATTTATACTTGGGAAAATGGGAATATTTTGGCAATCAATTCTGATTGGCCTGAAATCATTGGTGGTTCCTTGGCCGTCTCCTGGCCTTCTGCTTGCTCTTTGAAGGTTGGCTTCCACCCAAAAGCCTCTTCCCATCCACGCAGTTGTGATCTTAACCAGCCCTGTGGAGTCTTTCTCCACCACATTCTAATGGCTCCTGGCGGTTTACCTGCCTCCCAGACCTAGCCTGGATGGAGAACACACATCCAGCTGCCTTTCAGACAACTGTGCTTGAATGTCTCACAAGGATCTCAAAACCATGTGCTCCAACAGAAGCTCGCCCTCGTCCTCCGAGTCCCCTGACCCTGTTCCTCGCCCAGCCTCTCTGGGTGCAGAGTGCTGTTCTTACCCAGGCATCCACACCGGAGCCAGCAGCCCATTGTCTTTGGTCTCCCTGCCACATCTTGTATAAACCAGGCTTTTGTTGTTTCTGCTTCTGGAACCCTTCCAGTACCCTTCCCTGTGGATTCCAGAACCGTTCCATCTGGTGGCAGTGCTTCTGCCAAGGTGCCCTGCAAGTGTTCAGGTGGGCAGCTGCTGCCGCATCTCAGGTCAAACCCGACCTCTGAAATCCACATCTGCCCCTGGACATCCAAGTACATACTGAAACATGACAGTCATAGGATCCTACATGGCCATCAGAGAGCAATAAGGGACAAACACGTTATCTCTCATGACTTACTAATAGACTGATGAGAAAAGAGAACTTGCTCATCTAATCCTTAGATAAGGAAATGGAAAACGTGGTGGAATCGAAGCAGAAAGACTGCGAGAGCAGCTGCAGCTGGGTGTGGCGGCACAAGCCTGTAGTCCTGGCACTGGGGAGGAGGAGCTGGGGGATCAGGAGTTCAAAGCCATTCTCAGCTAGAGAGTGACTTCTAGGCCAGACTGGACTTCATGAGACCTTGTCAATAAAAAGGAACAGGAAGGAAGAAAGGAAGGAAGGAAGGAAGGAAGGAAGGAAGGAAGGAAGGGAAAGGAAAGAAAAGAAGGGATAAGGAAGGAACCCTGATCATAAGAAGGAAAACTGGAGCATATTAATGATCTTCTTTTTAAAACCAGACAATCCCAATTGTTAATTTTCTTTAACACTGAGCATTTTGAGAGACGGAGGCAGGAAGATCTGGAGTTAAAGGCTGTTCTAGATTGCAAAGTGAGATTATTGATTTTTGTTGTTGATATTGTTTTGTTGTTAAAATTCTTTTGGATCTGCTTTATTTTATGTGTGTGAATGTTTGGCCTGCATGTGTGTCTGTGTACCACATGCACCCTTGGTGCTCCCAGAGGCCAGAAGATGGCACTGCATCTCCTGAAGCTGGAGAGGTTGTGAACTACCATGTGGGTTCTGACAGTCAAACCGGGTCTTTTGCAAGATCAGCAAGTGCTCTTAACCGCTGAGCCATCTCTCCAGCCCCTCAAATGGAAAACTGAGACTCCAGGAGTGTATTGGGTATTTGCTGCTGGTGCACAAGTCTGTTAATTTTAGGTGGCTAACACTTCTGGGACCTGTGCCCACAGGTGATCTAGACAAGTAGGGATTAGTTTCACAGACAATTGTTTGTTTGTTTTTTGGTTTTGATTTTTTATTTTTGTTTTTATCTTTTATGGCTTTCAATCTCTTTTAAAAATTTTTTTTCTATTTCTGAAATGAAAATATGTTAATTTTTGAGTTATAAAAGTAAAAGATGTTAACTACAAAAAAATATCAACGACTGTGAAAGTATAAAGAAAAACCTAGCCAGGTATGGAGATATACATACCTTTAATCTCAAGTACTTGGAAAGTGGGGGGTAGAGAAATCAAGGTCATCCTTCCCTATATGGGGAGTTTGAGGCTAGCTTGTGTTACATGAAATGCTATCTTAATATTCTCGGTCCTCACTGAACTCTATGTTACACTGTGGTCATCACACTGGGTCATCACACTGTGGTCATTACACTGTGGTCATCACACTGGGTCATCACACTGGGTCATCACACTGGGTCATCACACTGGGTCATCACACTGTGTTCATTACACTGTGGTCATCACACTGTGGTCATCACACTGGGTCATCACACTGTGGTCATTACACTGTGGTCATCACACTGGGTTATCACACTGTGGTCA
>NC_034591.1:99968380-99971015 GCF_900095145.1 Mus pahari | reverse complement strand
TCATCACACTGGGTCATCACACTGTGGTCATCACACTGTGGTCATCACACTGTGGTCATCTCATCGCTCTCTTTTGAAGGTTTTTAGTTTTTCTTGTTGTTTGTTTTGTGCGAGAGCTTTACAGCTGAGTTTCACCCCAGCCCCCAGGTTCTTTTGTTTTGTTTTTGTTTTTTATTGTTTTTGTTTTTTTATTTTGAGACCAAGTCTCACTGTGTGGTTATGGCTATTCTGGAACTCACTATATAGACCAGGCTGGCCTCAAGATCTGTCTGCTTCTGCCTCCCAAGTGCTGGGATTAAAGGTGCACCATTATACTCTGCCCTTGGTCTTTAGAGGCAGAGTCTCACTGTGTAGCCCAGGCTAACCTGGGGCACCTAATACTCCTACTTCAGCTTCCTACTTCAGTGTTGGGATTTTTCTGGCATGTACCAATGAGCCAGATGTGTAGTGGAATGTTTACCAATTGATCTATTCAGCAATAATTAGCCAAACAGTTACATATTTATGAATATTTTACTGTTTGAAAGTTACAGTTCTGTCATGTTGGAATTGCGAATGTCTGGGAGACTCTCAAATGTGTCTTGGTCTTCCTATGGTCCTCCTATGGACACGGTCATCATATCTGCATGGTCAATGTCCCTTCTGTAAGTATTGAGGACCTGTACTCCCGCTACTTCCAAGGTGTCTGTCCCAAGGTGTCTGTCCCTTCTTCTGTCCTCTAGTGTCAGTGACCCTTTTCTATTCCACCCTCAGGGACAGTTCTCTTCTGCCATTGCAGGTTCCAGTCTTGCTAGCTCTTCAGGGTAACAATCCCTTAGAGCATTTTGGGACCCTTTGCCTCCAGTGCTACCTGGGCCTTTGTGTGATTATCTGTGATCCCTCTTCAATATTTATTTATCACCTTTATCCCCAAAGACATGCTCCCTAAATGTGCATAACTATCTGCTTCCCACGTCTCCCATTCTCAGGACAGCGTGGCACAGCTTCTTATGGCTTACGGAGGTTTGGTTTTAGAGTTTTCTGTGTATGGTGCTCTTAGGGGCCTTTCCCTTTCCCTATTCCTTTTTCAGACAGGGTTTCTCTGTGTAGCCCTGGCTGTCCTAGAACTTGATCTGTTAACCAGGTTGGCCTTGAACTCCTGGATCTACCTGTCTCTGCGACCCAAGTGCTGAGATTAAAGGCATGTGCCACTACTGCCTAGGTCCTAGGCACCATTTTTCAAGCATTTTTTCAGTATCAATTCTCTCTCACCTGCCACCTAGCAAGTACAGAGAGTTGGCTCACGTGGGGTTGCATTTGTTACTGGGACCTGTGACTAATATTTAGGATTTCTGTCCTAATCTCTTCTGGAAGGGATTGACATGTCACGTGACAGCTGCTCCTCCTCTGCTAGCAGCAAGACATGTCGCTGAAGTTCCGCAGGGACTGTCACCGATGGCACGGAATGCGTACCCCGTGGCTGGCCCTCGCTAGGGTTCTGTACATGTTATCTAGCATCTGCACTGACAGTGGGAGGCGGCTTTCTCCCTGTTCTGCATTTGAAGAGCCGGGGATTTAGGAAAGTCAGTTTGCCCAGGATTGTTCTGTCTAATGAGTACTCTCAGAGTTCAAAGCCAGGTCTTCTGATGCCAAAACCCTGCCCACCATCTCCAGTGGTAGACTCACCTCTGCTTCCCACCCACGCCCTGCCCGGCAAGGAGGTTTTCAGTCCACGCGTCTCCAGGCCTCCTGGCTGTTCTTCACTTTGCACGGAGTGTGGTTTCAAGGCTGGGTATCTGGCCACTGCTAGCAACACACAGCCTTTATGGAGCATCTGTTACCGCAGCACGTCTCTGTTTCCTTCTGCGTGACCCTGCTCTCTCCTGCTTCCCCCGGCTAGCACAAGCCCCTTCAAGCCCTTGCTTCCTTCTCCTGGCTCTCTGGTCTGACCTCTCAGCTGCCTGCAGCATAGTCTCCTTTAGATGGTGGTGTTCCCCAAGGCGCCCTAGTCTATTTGCATCTCTGATCAGTACCTTTGTGTTGTTCCGATTGGGACCTAAACGGGATGTTTAGTGACGTGTAGGTGCTGGCTCTGGCTGTGTTTCCTGGACCATCCTCATTGCCTTCTTGAATTTCCCATGTCTCCTGGAAGCCCCTTTGCCTTAGCGTGTCCAGCAGTGAATGCACTTCCTCTCCTGCTGCCTTCTTCACAAGCCTTCCTCTCTTGTTTCCTGTCCTGGTTACTTATGTGTGACAAACCATAGAGACATTGTCTTAGTCTATTCTTTCATCTCTCCGATTTCAGTTTGTGCTCAGTCTGCACTAACACACTCTTTCTTAGAAGAACCTTCTTAGCCTCTCCCCTTCTTCTTTGCCTCCTCCGGGTCTTCCATGCTTCTTGAGCTCTGTGAATGGTCCTTTGTTGCTGTTACTCCTCCTCTGCCTCTCCTCTCTCTCTCTTTTCTTCTCCACCTTTCACCCTTTTCCATTTCCTCTCTCTCTTCTTCCTCTTCTCTTTTGGAAACATAAACATCACTTTGTTGTAATGAGTTCACAAATCAAAACACCACACTGTGAATTTAATGTTGGAGTGGCTCCTCGTCTTCATTTTCATTTCGTGTGTGTGTGTGTGTGTGTGTGTGTGTGTGTGTGTGTG
>NC_034591.1:99943530-99968360 GCF_900095145.1 Mus pahari | reverse complement strand
TGTGTGTGTGTGTGTGTGTGTGTGAGAGAGAGAGAGAGAGAGAGAGAGAGAGAGAGAGAGAGAGAGAGAAAGAGAGAGAGAGAGAGAGATGGGGTACCATGTGCCTGCAGTACCCAAGGAGGCCAGCAGAGGGCTTTGGAACCCTCTGGGACTAGAGTCAAGGATGGTTGTGAGCCTCCATGTAGATGCTGGGCATCAAACTCAGGTCCTCTGCAAGAGTAGCCAGTGCTCTTAATGGGTGAGCCATCTTTGTTGTTGTTTTGTTTTGAGACAGGGTTTCCCTGCGTAGCCCTGGCTGTCCTAGAACTTGCTCTCTAGACCAGGCTGGCCTTGAGATCTGTTTGCCTCTGCTTCCCGAGCACTGTGATGAAAGGCATGTGCTTCTTGTTTTTTGAGTTCAGGCTTGCCTTCAATTTTTGATCTTCCTGCCTCAGCCTCCCTACTGCTGGGATTACAAATCCACACCGCCATGTCCGACCATTATCATCGTCGTTATCACTATCACCATCATCATGGGCTTCTTACCCAGCACTTTGGGCTTACTAAGCCAGTGCTCTGCCATTGAGCTATACTCCAGCCCTCATTGCTTTCTTTAAGTACACAAATTAATTATGTTACACTCCCCATTTAAAAAAAATATCTGCTGTTCTCTTTCCTGTGAGGTAAAGACCTCGTTTCCTGGCATGTCAGAGCACACTTCACAAACGAGGACACATCTCCACGCCTCTAGCCTTGCCTCTATTCATTTGCTCAGTGCAGAAATGTCTGCCCCCGTGGGCGTCAGCCATGGTCCTTATGCCTGAGTATGGCTCCTCTGTTCACTGCTTCTGTCTTTCTCTCTGATGCCCTCTAACTGGCAACCTTTTTATTCTTCGGAGATACTGTGGGGCTGGGAATATAGCTCAGGCGGTGGAACACTTGCTCAGCATATGCAGGGTCCCAGTTTCAATCCCTGGTACTTCTCTACTGCCCCCCAAAAGATGCTGCAATCCCAAATAGGCATGGCTGGATCATCGTCTGCCCTTCTCCCTCCCCCAGGTCAGGACTCCTGGTCCCTGAACATCTGCTTGTCCTCCTTGCCCCAGAAGGGAGTTCATGGAGGGGGTGATGCGCTCAGCACAGTGCTCTGTGTACAGCAGCCGATGGAACCCTGCCGCCTTGCTTTTCCCAGAATGCCTGAGCTGCTGGACAGACCCCGGGTGCCCATGACTTTCTATGGCCCACAGACACTTTCTTATTCCTTGTGTCTGACCCCTTGCCCATGTTATTCATGGTGGCAGAGCTGCTCCTCTCTTGTGTCTCAACATGCCTGTGATTCATCTCTTACCCCCACTATTCCTAGAGTGCTCGAGACTGTCTCAGTGCAGGAGACACCCCCCACTTCTGTGAAGCTTCCTCAAACTGAGCTGGTATTTCCCAAAGTGTGGCTTGAACCACTTGTTATCAGTGTGACTCCTGCCTGCTTGAAATGCAAGGTGTTGGGACATTTTACGCAGTTAGAGTTGCTGGGCCTGACGACCTACTTCAAGTATCCAAGCGATCCCAGTATACTCTTTAGCTGTGGATGGTTCCAGGGTAGTGTACCCAGCAATGCTCAGAAAGAATACGGGTTCTCTGCCCCATAGTGGAAAACTTGGGGTTTGCTGCAAAGCAAATGCCACACCGCCTGGGGAGTCTCAGGACAGTTAGCTCTCACCAGGTTACTGCAGTGACACCCAATGTCCACTAGAGGCGCCTTTCTGCTCCTGTCATACCTGGGTCCTTCTGGCAATTCTCCTTCAGTGCAGGCTTCCTTCTCTAGCACTTCCTGTGAGTCAGGTGTCCCCTGTGGTGACATTTGGTGCATGCTCAGTCTGCCTGTTGCTACTCTGCTTTGTCCCACGCTCTGCCTGTGACTGCTTCTGCGTCCGGGGGTCTGTGTGTCTCTGACTGCTCATCTCTTTCCTGTCACCCTGCAGGGGGCGTCCTCTACACCGCCACTGTGAAAAACTTCCTGGGGACTGAGCCGATTATCTCCCGAGCTGTGGGTCGAGCTGAGGACTGGATTCGAACAGAGACCTTATCATCCTGGCTTAATGGTGGGAAGAGGGACAGGGTTACCTGGGACACAGGTCGGGTGGAGGCTGCGTAGCCCCAGGCTGTCTGAAGATCTGAGGTCATTGGTTTCTTCAGCCCCAGCCTTTGTCGCAGCTATGGTCCTGAGCCCGGCTGAGTGGGGGGATGAAGATGGAGACGATGAAATCTTCTTTTTCTTCACGGAGACCTCCCGAGTCTTGGACTCATATGAGCGCATCAAGGTCCCACGAGTGGCCCGTGTGTGTGCGGTGAGATCTCTGTCCTGGCTGGCTGTCATCTCCCAGCATTTGGCCTTCCATCTCTTCCTCCCTGGGTCTCTTTTGCCTCTCTCCTCTGTCTGGTTTGTTCTCTGCCTAGGTTTCTCTCGTGGGAGCTTGAGGAAGGTGAGGGAGAAGGCCCTGGCCGCTCTGGCAGATCTGGCTCTCCCCCACACTTACCTTCATGACACACTGTCTATAGGAAGTTGGTTTACATTAGAAGTTTAAGGAAGGATGTAATGATGGACCCAGGTTCAAGTCCTGCCCCACCACTTCCTTCCTCTGTGACCTCTAGCTAGTTCCTTGGCACCTTTGAAACATATATGTAGAGTTTTTATAAGAGAACAAATTGGTTTTAAGGACTAAGTGAAGTCACAGTTCTTTATCATGATTTACGTTGTTATTGTCCTTGTTATCACAACCCTATCCATCTCTGCACCCTATTACCCCCAGTTTCTCAGACTATGTCTGTTCTTCTACATGCCTGTCTCCCAGTCTGTCCGTGTGCTATGATCTTTGGGAGCACACACAAGGGTCTACACACGTTTTGTCTAGTATTGGTCTTCTAAAGAGTGTTTCCCAAAAAAAAAAAAAAAAAAGAGTGTTTCCCATTTTCCTGTCACCCCAGGGGGACCTTGGGGGCCGGAAGACCCTTCAGCAGAGATGGACAACGTTTCTAAAGGCTGACCTGCTGTGTCCAGGGCCCGAGCATGGCCGGGCCTCGGGGGTTCTGCAGGATATGACAGAGCTTCGACCTCGGCCTGGCGTGGGGACCCCCATCTTTTATGGCATCTTTTCCTCCCAGTGGTGAGGGGGTCCTGGTGTGGATGACAGGGTGACGGGGGTAAGGGTGTCTGTGGAGTTGGTATGGTCACTGCAGGTGGACTCTCTTTCCCTCGGCTGCATGGCTCCTGTGCGTTTCTCCGGGACCAGGTCTTTAATAAGGGATGAGTTGCTGTCCCCTGGCTCTCTCAAGATACTTACCTCCAATCCGTGACTCCTCCAGGGAAGGGGCTGCCATCTCTGCTGTGTGTGCCTTCCGACCCCAAGACATTCGAGCAGTGCTGAACGGTCCCTTTAGAGAGCTAAAACATGACTGCAACAGGGGACTACCTGTCATGGACAACGAGGTGCCCCAGCCCAGACCTGGAGAGGTGAGGAGGGGGTGGGGCAGGTCTTCATCTCAGGCTTGTTTTTTTTTTTTTTTTTTTTTTTTTTTTTCACCATCGCAAAGGACAAGAGCTTTGCTAAACACCCCTGACACTTCCTGTTCCCTGAGAAACATTGTCACTCAGACCTGTCTCCTTTAGTGCATCACCAACAACATGAAGTTCCAGCAGTTTGGATCCTCACTCTCCCTGCCAGACCGTGTGCTCACCTTTATCAGGGACCACCCGCTCATGGACAGGCCCGTGTTTCCAGTTGAGGGCCGCCCCCTGCTGGTCACTACGGATACAGCCTATCTCAGAGTTGTGGCTCACAGGGTGACCAGCCTCTCAGGGAAAGAATATGATGTGCTCTACCTGGGGACAGGTATACAGCATCAAGCAAACTGCCCATAACGTCACCACAGAGAGGTGCCCTGTGACATCCAGGCACCAGGGTTCCAGGCACAGTGCCAGCTAAGCCATTTTCTTGCCCTTTTCCTTCCTCCCAGAGGATGGACACCTCCACCGGGCTGTGCGCATTGGAGCTCAGCTCAGTGTCCTGGAGGATCTGGCCTTGTTCCCGGAACCACAGCCGGTTGAGAGCATGAAATTGTACCATGTGAGTTGTGTATTCGGGGAGCCTGATGGGGAGAGTCGAGTCTGTGGCCGGTTAGCGGTCTGGTCACGACGATGTAGCGCTGTTTTCTCTCCCGTTCCATTTCTACAGGATTGGCTCCTGGTGGGCTCCCATACTGAGGTGACGCAAGTGAACACCAGCAACTGTGGCCGTCTCCAGAGCTGCTCAGAGTGTATCCTGGCCCAGGACCCCGTGTGTGCCTGGAGCTTCCGGCTCGATGCTTGTGTGGCCCATGCCGGCGAGCACCGTGGGTGAGTGGGGCTGCTTTGCTTTGGTCTCTTGCCTGCCCGCGCTCCCGGACTCCGCCCTCCCATATGCCTGTCTCATCTGCCGATGCCATTCTCTCTGTGTGTGGCTTCTTGTTTGGAGCCGCAGCACTTGCCTGCCCGTTGGTCAGCCCATGTTAGCTCATCTGTCTGTCCGTCTGGTGCTAATTAATGCTAGACCGGACATTGCACACATGGTACCTCGGGTGATAGTGACTCCAGCTCCACAGCGGGTCATTGCTCCACTGGCTTCCTCCACCTCCACCTCCACCTCCACCTCCACCTCCACCTCCACCTCCACCAAGCCAGCATCGTGTGTGTGTGTGTGTGAGGTATTAGGGTGTATATGTATGTGTGTGTTTGTATATGATATGTGTGTATGTATGATGTATATTTATGTGAGGTGGGTGTATGTGTATACATGAGGACTGGCCAGTGTATGTCATTGTCACAGCTTGTGTGTCAGAGGACAGAGGACAAACCCTGCTCGTCTTCTTCCACTTTGAGGCAAGGTCTGCCTGTGGCTCATTATTGTGTATTCAAGCTAGCTGCCTTCAAGCTTCTAGTTTCTTCTGTCTCTTCCTCCTCATCAGACAGTAGGGCTGCACAGGGACTTGTGGGATACCTGTCCTACTGTGGCCAACTTTGATGTGGGTTCTGGGGGAACCAAACTCACTTAATCAGGTTTGTACAGCAGGCACTGTTTCCACTGATCCATTCCCCTAACCCAGTCAGTTCTCACTGGGGGATCCTAATTCTGGGCTCCTGTCATCCATTTGCCTCTCAGGGGTGACCTTAAAAAATGTCACACGGAAGCAAACCCTGATGTCCCTCCCTCACCCTGAATAATTCAGAATGGCTCTCTTGTCATATAAGAACTCTCCTAAAAGGATCTTATCCTTGGAAAATTTAAACGTATTTAAAAGTATGATGAATGAATAAATATGACTAAAATGATAAATTTGTGTATCTCCACCCCTTCCACCACTGCTGCCTGACCAACACTGTGTTTTTAACGACTTCACTGCCAGTTATTTTGAAGCAAATCTTAGATATCATGTATTTTATTCATACATCTTTGAGTATCTGTGGCATACAAGGGCACTGAAACAAAAGAAAAGGGTGCTGGAGAGAGACATGGGTCAGCATTGCTCTTCTAGAAGACTCAGGTTCAAGTCTTCGCACCTACAGGATGACTCACAGTTCCAGGGGCGCCAGTGCCCTCTTCTGGCCTCTGAGGGAATTGCACCCATGTAGTGCACTGAAGTGGGGGAAAAAGGTGCATGCTGTCTAATGACAGATTGTCATTCAGTACAGAATGAGGATCGTCCTCTGGGCTCAACACACACGCATGCGCGTGCACACGCGTGCACACACACATGTATGTCCACTTGCACACACACAAACATAAATATACACACACAAAATAACCATGTTACATAATAGGTAATACTGATGTAGCCATACCCAATTCTTAACTTCTTAGTGTTATAAAATATACAGTGATGTTTCAGATTCCTCATTTGCATATACTTAAAACAACCTGTATAATTCAAGATTCAAATAATACCATCAATACTCGTAGGCTTATGTGCTTTATAAATATCTTTTAATTTAAAAAAAATATTGTGATAATGTTTTAATTTGTAGCCCAGGCTGGTCTAGAACTCACCCTAATCTGTAGAACCCGGGCTGGCCTCAAATTCATAGTGATCTTTCCTGCCGCATCTTTCCACACACTGAGATTATAGGCGTCACGATTAGTGCCTGATTCAAACCTAGGTCTGTGTGGGTAGGGAGGCGCCCTCCCCTGAGCTAGTCTCAGCCGTTAATCTTTAACTTCCATTCTCTCAATGGAATAGTTTTGGCCAGCTGTTTGCAAAATACTTTTTCATCGTAACATTGGGATTTTCTGTTTTGAAGCCCATGGCGTGCCACCAACCTCGCCTCACACCCAGCCTTTTACCTGGATGCTGAAGGTTTAAAGCAGGTCCTCATGCTTGCATGACATGACAAGCTTGCTTACCAGGAGTCACAGCCCCTCCCCCCAGGCCTCAGGTTAAAGGAGAGACACCCTGGAGCCATGGATAGCAGTTTCACTTCTCAGATGTCTCTTCCTCTTAGGGGATATCCGCCAAGCATCTTTCCAACAGACTGTCAGCTAGGAATATGTGTATGCTTGACAGGGCAAATGCCTTGAGGAATGTTAGGTGGAGGGGTGAATGCTGACTAACTCCAGTAGTGATTTCTAACATGATGGGTTCTGGAGTGAGGACTGTGATAACTGAGTACTGTGGTAACCAAGTACTGTGGTAATTTAGTACTGTGATAACTTAGTACTGTGTTAACTGAGTACTATGTTAACTGAATATTGTGACAACCAAGTACTGTGATAACTGAGTACTGTGATAACCAAGTACTATGATAACTGAGTACTGTGATAACTGAGTACTGTGATAACTGAGTACTGTGGTACTGGGAGTACCGTGGGGCTGAGTACTATGGTGCTGTGAGGGTCCGAGGAAGGTGCAAGCACATTCGAACACTAGATTTACCAGATATTCTCTTCTCTGTAGGATGGTTCAAGACATAGAGTCAGCAGATGTCTCTTCTTTGTGTCCCAAAGAACCTGGAGGTTTGTATGGCTCAGAGAAATGTGGGTGGGATGTACAGGAAGGGGCTAAAGAGTTGATCTTTTTTGTCTCATTCAAAAAACTTGAATCCATGAAGTCATGGCAGTCCAGGACTCAGGACCCAGGACCCAGGACCCAGGACCTAGGACCCAGGACCCAGGACCCAGGGCTTTTCCATTTCCCTTTGGGAATCCCTTTTGGCAATGTTCCTACAACTCTATCTTTTTGTTTGTTTTGTTTTTGTTTTTCAAGGCAGGGTTTCTCTGTGTAGCCCTGGCTGTCCTGGAACTCTGTAGACCAGGCTGGCCTCAAACTCAGAAATCTGCCTGCCTCTGCCTCGCAAGTGCTGGGATTAAAGGCGTGCGCCACTACTGCCCGGCTCTACAACTCTCTTATATCTGACATCTCTCCATATGCCCCCATCCTACTTCCTGCCTGTAGCCTCATGTCTTTTGTGTCTTTGCCGTCTCTCCACAGAACATCCGGTAGTGTTTGAAGTTCCGGTGGCTACCGTGGGCCACGTGGTCCTGCCCTGCTCCCCCAGTTCTGCCTGGGCATCCTGTGTGTGGCACCAGCCCAGTGGAGTGACTGCGCTCACCCCCCGGAGGGATGGTCTAGAGGTGGTGGTGACCCCAGGAGCCATGGGGGCTTATGCTTGCGAGTGTCAGGAGGGTGGAGCTGCCCGTGTGGTGGCTGCTTATAGCTTGGTATGGGGCAGCCAGAGGGGGCCGGCAAACCGGGCCCACACCGTTGTGGGGGCTGGGCTGGTTGGCTTTTTCCTGGGTGTTCTTGCAGCATCCCTCACTCTCCTCCTGATTGGTCGCCGTCAGCAGCGGCGGCGACAGAGGGAGCTTCTAGCTAGAGACAAGGTGGGCTTAGATCTGGGGGCTCCACCTTCTGGGACCACAAGCTATAGCCAAGACCCTCCCTCTCCTTCGCCTGAAGATGAACGGCTGCCCCTGGCCCTGGGTAAGCGGGGCAGTGGTTTTGGTGGCTTCCCCCCACCCTTCCTGCTGGATTCTTGCCCGAGCCCAGCCCACATCCGGCTCACTGGGGCTCCTCTGGCCACGTGTGATGAGACATCTATCTAAAGCCAGGAAAATGACTGCCAGCCATGAGCAATCTCTGGAACTAGCGGCTACGAAAACCAGGGTCACGGCACCTGGGAGATGATCATGGCTGCTCCGTTCTCTTGGAGTCTGTGTGATCACACGTCAGTGTCTGTCCTCTGGACCTAGATGAGCTGAGTGCCAGACCTTTGCCCGATTCCTGATTCTAGTGAGAGATCAACCCTGTAACCCTCTGCTATGGCCTCTTGTCTTGGGCCCATCAGCTTGTGGGGTGGAGCAAGGACACAGGCTCTGATTTGCTGATGGTGGGTCCCGGAAAGAGGGAGCACTGCGGGGTCGTTGGAGCGTGTGTGTGCCCTGCATCCTTGTGGTGCTGTATGATTTTCCAGTTTGCTGACTCTGGGGAGCGCATGATCCCCCGACTGCCTTGAGATCTCTCCCAACTCAGTTTCCCTTTGTCCCTTGAAGAGAGTGTGTCTATACACTGGTGTGCCTCGAAGACCTGTCCAGGTGTGTGTGGATGACAGGGCTGGTGCCTAGGTGCTTTTGGGGGGGGGGTCGGAGAGGAAGGTTGGAACGGGGGACAACTTTACCCTCGGTAGCCAGTGAGGGAAACCACACGACCCCATCACCCCACAGCGCTTCTTCAACTTTGAGCAAAGTTTCCAA
This sequence comes from Mus pahari, assembly GCF_900095145.1. NCBI lineage: Eukaryota > Metazoa > Chordata > Mammalia > Rodentia > Muridae > Mus > Mus pahari. The sequence continues at coordinate 99,959,604 of NC_034591.1, read as the reverse complement.
AGTGACCTTCTGGTGGGAAGGGCAGCAGGACACAACGTGGCCCCGTCCTTCTCCTTGTCTTTCTCCTCTGGCTGCCACCACTGCCCTGCCACCGCTGCTTTTCCCTGGCTGGAGTGGAGGCTGAGGCCTCTTCCCTTGGTTTCCATTTAATATGATCTTCACAACATTCTAGATATCGGGGTTATGACAAAAGGAACCCAGAAAAGTGTGTAGGAAATACAAGCAGGTTTAAGAAGGTTTGCCTCAGTGACTTTCACCCTTGCCCTAAAGCAGGAGTCCCCTAGCAGGACCCCCTGAAATTGTATGCAAAGTATCTGTCCATGTGTGTCGTGTGTGTGTGTGTGTGTGTGTGTGTGTGTGTGTGTGTGTGTGTGTGTGTGNCTGTCCTGCAGCTTACCATATAGATCAGGATTGTCGTGTGTGTGTGTGTGTGTGTGTGTGTGTGTGTGTGTGTGTGTGTGTGTGTGATGGCTTTCATCAGATTCTCAAGGCCTTAATGAGGTTAAAGGACCACGGTCCATAGTCACCACACTTGGGCCACATAAATGGAGGAGGTGTTGCTGTGAGGCAGTTCCTCCCTGGCCTGCTGCCTGAGGCCAGTCCCTGGACACTGCTGCTGATCCCATGTCTCTCCAGTCCTCGGAAGCCCGTGAAGCTAGGCTCTGCACGTGCTTGAAGACACCGTCGCCTCCTTTCTTGCTTCGTTATCCCTGTGTGCGCTGCATCTGCTCCGTCCTGCTCTTGGCCTGTGAATGTGCCTCGTCCATCCCTGGTGAGGGACCTCGAACCCCGGTGAGGATGCAGCCCTTTCCAGTTGAAGTTTCTGTTCTACTTTCCTTGACAGCAGCCTGTGAACTACTCAAGAGTCCCCTTGGGTTTGGAGTTACCAGTGGCTTTGAGTGGGAGCTTTGGCACGTAGTCTAACCTAGGGACATTGGTTATTCATCTGTAAAGTGGGGATATACCTACCTCAGGGTTGCTGCAAGGATCAAAGGAGGAAACGTATGAACAATAAAGCATTACCCATAGCAGTGGCCGTGGTTATTGTGACTGTTGCTTTATCCCACCGTCACAGCTGAACCACATGATCCATGTCGGGCACTCACTGTGAACCCCACGCAGTGGAAGGTGGACATGCTTTCCCCAACATCTGATCTTATCATCTCGGGATGGGTCTTAACCACCCATATCTAGGCTTTAGTTAAATCTGCGATTTATTTTTTAAAAAATTATGTGTATATGTGTATGTTAATGTATGTATACGTGAATACAGCTACCTCTAGAGGCCAGAAGAGGGCAATGGATCCCCAAAGCTAAAGTTGTAGGCAGTTGTGAGTGGTTTGATGTGCATTTTGGAAACTGAACTCAGGCCTTCTGAAAAGTAGCAGGTCTGCTGAGCCATCTTTCCAGCTCTCTAGTCTTAAACATGTTGAGCGATGTTTATAGCCAGAGTTTCCTTCTGCTAAACCAGGAACCACAGATGTCATCTTTGCTTCTCTACAGAAGGGACACATGTACTAAGCCTTTGTGCTATTCCACTTTCAAGATGGAAGTGGATTTTACTTCAGGATAAAAGAGATTGAAAACACACACACACACACACACACACAGGCACACACTCCAGCTAAGAAGGAGATGCTGAAATAAGGATTTTTTTTCAAGACAAGGTCTTATACATAGTTCAGACTGGTCTTGAACTCACTGTGTAGCCCAGACTAGCCCAGAATTTGTGATTCTCCTGCCTCAGTTCCCCAAAGTCTTGGAATTTCAGGTATACACTGGCATGCCTTTAAGAAGGCCCACAGTTAAGTAAAAGGAGAAATTCATGGCTCACTTAGTAGAGAAGTCAGGAATAAGATACCCTCAGGATTGCACAAAGGACTTTAGGAGTCAAGGTCCCAGCCTCTGGAATTAGGATTCAGTGTTAGAGGGAGTCTGTCTGTCTGTCTGTCTGTCTGTCATCTCTGCTTGTTCTGCCTGATTTCTTTCTCTCCTGCTGTAAATGGCCCCACTCGAAGAGGAAGAAAAGAAGGTTGTGCTGAGATGACTCCATGAGCGAAGGCGTGTGCTGCTGGCATTGATCTCCAGAACCCACGTGACTCAAGTTGTCCTCTGACCTCTCATGTGTGCTTTGGCACACGTGTGCATGCACACACATGCACACATACACAAAATAAATGAATGTTAAAGAAAAAAAGAAATATGGCTGCTTCCACATCCTTTCAGCCACAGATCTTAGAAGCCAAAGCTACTTTTTCAGCTGTAAACCAAGAATCACAAGGACAGCTCTGCTCATATCACATGACTCCATTGAGCCAATGAGTGTGTCCAAGGAAATGGGATACTGTGATTGGCCAAGCCTAAGTCACAGGCATGTCCAGGAGGGAAAGATTACATTATCAGAAGAATGGACATAAGGAAGTTGGATAGGAAAGACAAAAACAAACAAACAAACAAAACACCAGTTGTAGTTTACTAAAGGTATTTTAGATGTAGGCAGTGATCTTTCAAAAATTAATGCTAAATATGTTCCTTCCAAAAACCTTTCTAATTGTTTCCTATGGCACTCAGGAGAAATTCCAAACCCTTACTTCTAATTTAGAACCTTACTGGTAAGGATACTTATTCTCTTGCTCAAGTTTTTACATATATATTACTTTTATTTTTTATTTATTTTAATTTTTTTCTTCCCTCTCACTTAAGGTAACCACCATACCAGCCTTCACTCACACTGTAGACACGTTAAGGCTTTTCCTACCTTATGCCAATTAAGCTCATTATTCGTGGCAAACCTGACTCTTTCTAGCCATTTAGGCTTTATCTTAAGTATGGCTTCCAGAATGAGGGCCACCCTGATCACTCAGTATAGATGCGTGCTTGTCTGTTGCTGAGATAAAAGTCCCCGACCAAAAGCAACTTAGCCGGGGGGTGAGGGGGGAGCTTATTGGGGACACAGTCCATTGTGGTGAGGAAGTATGGTGGCAGGAAAATGAGGATGGCCTGGTAGTCAGGAAGCAGAGTGACCACGTTTCACCCCCACATAGAGGGGAGAGAGAGATAGAGACAGACAGACAGAGAGACAGCTACACACACACACACACACACACACACACACACACACACACACGGAGAGAGAGACAGAGAAACAGAGACAGGCAGAGGCAGACAGACAGATAGGCAGAGAGAGAAACAGAGAGACAGAGACAGAGAAACAGAGACAGGCAGAGGCAGACAGACAGACAGACAGACAGACAGACAGACAGTGACCCGGTCCCCAGTGATTAACTTTCTCCAACAAGGCTCCACTGTCTAAAGGTTCTATAACCTTTGCAAACAGCACCACCAAGTGGCAGACAAGTGGGAGCCTGTGGGAGGCATTTCATATTTAATCTACAAGCTTCTTCATCCTTCTCAGCATAGCATTTATCATTAATGCGCATTTCCTCTCTTGCATGTTTATTCTATTAGTTATTTTCCTTCTTACTATACTTCATATCTTCCTGCACCATAGCCGTTTAGCATAGTCCTAGATGCACAGTGCCTAAGACGCGCCCTACAGAGACGGCAACAATATTTACTGAGTGAGTCCGTGTGACCATCGCTGACCTGGCTCGCTGACCTGGCTCGCTGAGTCATGGCAAGAACTAGGGTGTACTCACTCTTGCAGGAACTCACAGGGCTCCAGCTGCCCGGTTCCGCAGCGCTGACTCATGGCTGCTGGGACTCCTCTGTCTCTCAGGCTGACTGACTTAGTTGCTTTCTGTTGCCGTGGTAAAATGTCAAACAACCCAAAGCAACTTACAGGAAAAGGCTTGGTTTTGGCTTACGGTTCCAGAGGGATAAAACTCCACATTGGCCTGGAAGCTTGGCAGGCGTGGTGACAGGGCAGCAGGAGAGTGAACTGCAAGTGGGGAGAGGCTATCCAAGCTTGACGCCGACCCCAGTGACGTACAAGACCTTGCGTCTTAAACCTCCCGGAATAGCACCAGTGACTGGGGTCTAAGTGTTCACCCACCTGAGCCTATGGAGTTCACTTTCAAGCCGCCACACAGACCTCTGCTACGGGTGGCGTCAGGGTGTTTCCCTTTTATAACTCCCACAGCCTCCCTCCAGCTTGGGTTCTGAACTCCCGCTTAGACCTTAATTTTCTTTGGGCTCTATTAATAATTCGTGTTTGGCTATTTGCAGATTAGTCTCCCCTGCTCTTCCTTACAGATCAAAGAAATTAAACTCATTTATCTGAGATAACAATATTCTTTTCCAAGAATAAACGTTCTAAATGGGAATAGCTGCTTTCACTAACAATAAAAATGATGTCCATACATGTACTAATTTGCATGTATGGTATAGTAAACACTTTTTATACTAAACTCAACTCCAGAAAGACTAGAATAATTAGGCATATTTGTAGCCAAAGACACAGGTTCAGAGCAGGAGCCTGCTGAAGAGCACACGATCATCTCCCAGTGGAGGTGGGACTGTTTTCAAGTCTCTCCAGTTCTGAAGCCCATGCAGAGATGTATTTCTAAAGATTTTCATCTTAGTATTCATTCTAAGACTAACTGGAGAATACAATGATTCAATGAAAAAATATTTTTAGTTACCTATGACTCGGTGTTGGCATGAAAACATGTCTGCCACGTTGGTTAGCGAGAAAGAGACTACGTAGAGGGAGGAGGGTCACCCTGGAGTGCTGGGCGCTAGATGAGCACTCGGGTTCTGCAAGCTTTGAGCTGGGAATGGCTCAGAGCATCAACACTGGATGAGACACTCAGTGCGGAGGACAGGTCAGGATGAAAGCAAGAGCTCTAGATACATCTAAACACAGACACAGGCACAAGCAAGAGCACCGCCCGGACCACAGACGTGAGCGTGAATCCACCTCTCCCGGCTGATGCGAGGACGTGGGTGTTTGACTCGTCTCTCGCTTTGGCCTTAATCTTCCCTCTTTTCAGACAGGGTGTATTAACTGGTCTCAGAATGACTCGGCTTCTTCAGTATCCAATCCAAGCAATGCCCCGAATTCTTAAACCTTTCTTCAAATCACCTGTAGTAGCCTAGGCCCCATAATAAGCTCTTCCCAAAGCCCAGTCCTTACTGAAATGTCTCACAGATCCCCACACTCTTTAACCACAGAGAGTGATAAGCCCAGCTTGCGACTGTCTGCTCATGGTGGTTTGAGGCAGGAGAGCACTGCTAAATACTGTCATCTCACTATCGACTGTGATGCTAACACATCTCTATTGTCACAAGTTTGTGTAGGACAACACAGCCAAACTGTCAGTGATGGCTACTTCTGGTAGAGATTTTACCTTTTATTATTATTATTATTATTATTATTATTATTATTATTATTATTATTATTTCCGAGACAGGGTTTCTCTTTACAGCCTTGGCTGTCCTGGAGCTCACTTTGTAGACCAGGCTGTCCTCAAACTCAGAAATCCGCCTGTCTCTGCCTCCCGAGTGCTGGGATTAAAGGAGTGTGTCACCACGCCCAGCTTTACCTTTAACTTATGTATGATGTGTGTGTGTGTGTGTGTGTGTGTGTGTGTGTGTGTGTGTGTGTAGGCCAGGGTTGATGTTAGGCATCTTCCTCAATCATTCTTCACTTTTTATTTATTTTTGATATAGTCTCTTGCTGAACCTGGAGATGAATAGCTAGCCTGGCTGACCAATGAGCTTCAGAGATTCTCATCTCTGCCCTCCCAGTGCAGGGATCACAGCCATATACCACTGTGCCTATCTTTTTACATGGGCATGGAGGATTTGAACTTAGGTCTGTAGGGAGAGCTGCAGGGCAATGCCAGATAGTGACTGCATTAGTTATCTGCTCATTGCTGTGACAAACATCTTCCGGGAGTTCAGCTCCAGCAGGTCAGGGGTCCGAGGGGGAGACAGGGATAGGAAGTCAGAGATAGGAAGACACAGATGTGTTATGTTTGAAGCATAATATTCTATTTTCTCCTTTTCTCTTCTGATATTATTATTTTTATTCCTTATATACTACTCAAAAGTCTTTATACAGAAAGAGATGACCTTATAATCACAAGTCACATATATCAAAGTACAAATTTCCTCAGAAGCCCACACGTGGCTAAACACCCTCCCCCCAATTTTTCTTCTATACTACTACATCTTTATCCAAAGAAATAATTTTTTTTTGTTTTTTTTCGATACAGGGTTTCTCTGTGTAGCCCTGGCCGTCTTGGAACTCACTCTGTAGACCAGGCTGGCCTCGAACTCAGAAATCTTCCTGCCTCTGCTTTCCAAGTGCTGGGATTAAAGGCATGTGCCACCACTGTCCAACTAGAAATAATTATTTTATAATTGATTAACAAAGTTTATGCAAGCAAAGTATATTTCATCCAGTTTCTTGTACTGGCTGACAGCAGTTTGTGGCTACAGTGTGGCCAACTATTGTTCTTGTTCTAGTTTATAAAACCTAGCTGAGTTGTCCCTGCTGAGCTGGCTTAGCTAAGCATCTAGTTAACCATTTACTTTCCTTCTCTTTCACTCCCAATAGGATCATTTAGTTCCCTCTTACAAAGAAGAAAATTCTGTTTTCTTAAGGTGCGTACCAAAACCCTGCAATTAGGTCTATAAGCTACATGACCCAGAGACTCAGACCTAACCATAGTTAGGAACATAATTGCTGTCTTTGATCACTCACTGGCCTGTGTCTCACGGTCAACAATTGTGGGCTAACAATGCCTGAAACTTCCCTGTTCTTATTCCCTATCTCACGTCCAGATAGAAAAGAGGTATTTTCAAGTCTTAACCCTATGCTCCATATCCCTCATTGGAAGCCCTAGCCACTCGTGTCTTTAAACTATTTTCAGAGAGCTCAACTGAATCATGAATCTATAAGCAGCATTTTCTTGGGGGAAATCATCGCTTCTATTATATATGGCAGATGAAATGTCCAGGGAGAGTGGGAAGCTCCCACAAATAGTCACACCAAGCTAATCACAAGGAAAACACAATAGCACCAATCCCAGGAAACTCTAGCAGCAACAGAGGGCACGCTGGGCATAACCCTCCTGGGGAATTCTCTCTTGGAGGTACACGCTTTGTAGCCGTGCTAACCACTGAGCCACACTCCACAAACTCCAGCGCTGGCTGCAGTTCCTCTGGCCTGTACACCACCAATACCTGGCAAAAAGCAGTTTTAGGAGAGAAAGGTTTATTTTGGATTAAAGTTCTTCATGGTAAGAAGTCATGGTGACAAGAATGGATGAGCCAGAGGCGGGGTCGCACTGTGTCTGCCGTCAGGATGGACAGAGCGCTAACTAAATACTGTTGCTCAATTTACTTCATCCCCCCCCCCCTTCTATTAAGCCCAGTACCCCAGCAATAGGACGGTGCAGCCTACATTTAGGGCAGGTCTTCCCTCCTCACTTAAAACTCTCTGCAAATACCCTCTGATGTACCCAGAGCTGGGTCTCCTAGGGGATTCTAAGACCAGTCAGGCTGACAATGAAAGCAAGCCGTCACAGTGACTTGAACAGATAAAAGAGAATGGCCAATTCAGTCCTCTCCTTAGAAGTATTGAGACCCACTAGGAGCTGGGTCACAACTTCAGGGCACAGAGAAGAAAAAAAGAAGACTAGGTGTGGGTTGGAGATGTAGCTCCGGGGTAAGTTACTTGTGTATGCACTGCCTTGGTTTGGTTCACAGGTCAGAAGCAGCACACGCGGCAGCCACCTTTGTGTCTGTGCCTGGCGATGTGTCTAAGATGTGGTGAGTATTGGTAGCCTGGAGTTCATGACATGCGGTCTTCAGAGTGAGATGCCAGGATTTCCAGGGAGGAGGCCCAACTGAGAGGTAAAGGTCGGGGTTCCCAAGAACCGTGGAAAGAAAGAGGTGGCTGGAGTCAGCACACTCTGTCTGTGACCTGCAGCCCAACAGTGGGACTGGGAAGCCTGTCCTTAAGGGGATTGAGGCTCCCAGAGAGATTGCTAAATGTGACAACTTTGGGAGGTAGAGGAGGAGGCTTCGTAAGAGGGTGCCCACTTACTGCGAGGCAGAGGCTCCTCAGTGTCGGACAAGGCAGGCAGCCTTGGGAGGAAGGAAAGTGTTGCTGCAAGAGGATAAGGGGGCATCAGCACTGATGTACATTCTCACGCCAATCTGTGGTCTTCTGGGGCCTCAGCCCAGACAAGGCCTTTTTAGAACCCAGAGACGGAAAGCTTCCTATCCAGAGATATGAACTTTTCCGTCGGAACGAAATACAGGACTTCACAGAGCAAAGCGGTTTGGGAGTTCAGAGGTGGGGGGTGAGTCAGGAAGTGGCCTCAGATTACAAACACCATCACTTTATGAGAAATGTACCCTGAAATGGGTTTTCCATACACACAACCCCATTAGTGGGTAAAAGAGATTTATCGATTTTTAAAATTGTTATATAAATACACCCCCACAACGAAGCACTCAGGAAATCCTGAAAGATCTAGAAAACTAGCTCCCATAGGTCAGGGGTATAATCTCAAATATGGAAAAATTTATCCAACATAAGCCTGTAAGGGTGTGTGTGTGTGTGTGTGTGTGTGTGTGTGTGTGTGTGTGTGAGACTCACACACACATGGGAGCCAGACGACAATCTTGTGTGTCCTTGTTCAGGATTCAGTGTTCTTGGTTGCAGTGGTTTTTAGTTTAAAATGAAAAGGTACAGTAAAACAAAAGAAAGAAAGATTTATCTATTTTTATTTTATGTGTATGAGTGTAAGTGTATCACATGTGTGCCTGGTCCCTGTGGTCAGAATTCAGTGTCAGATCCCCTGCAGTTGTTCCATGTGGGTGCTGGGATCTGAACTTGGGTCCCTGGAAGGATAGCGAATGCTCTTAACTGCTGAGTCATCTCTCCAGCCCCATCCCTTTTTTGAGACAGGGTCTATGCGTGTGGTCCTCACTGTTCAGAGCTCACTATTTAAGCCAGGCTACTCTCAAGCTCCTTAGAGACCCATCTGCCTCTTACTCCAGAGCTCAGGGGTTAAAGGTCTATTCCACTATGTCCTGGAAACTTCAAAATGTGATTTGCTTTTTGAGACAGGGTCTCTAACTGGCCTCACCAAGTAGACTAGGCTGGCTGGACAAGGAGTGAGTCCCAGATCTCGTTGCTCCCCGGAGATCTTTTTTTTTTTTTTTTCGAGAAGGGGTTTCTCTGTATAGCCCTGGCTGTCCTGGAACTCACTCTGTAGAACAGGCTGGCCTCGAACTCAGAAATCCGCCTGCCTCTGCCTCCCAAGTGCAGGGATTAAAGGTGTGCGCCACCACACCCAGCTCTCCCCGGATATCTTTATGTCTGCATTCTTATGCAGGTTCTAGGAATTGAACTCAGATCCCCATTCTGGGGCAGCAAGCACTGTAGTGACCGAGCTGTCTCCCTACCTCTAAACATATTTATAAATGAAATCTGAGTTTGAAATAGCTTTGTGATCTGCTTCTTCTATCTGATATCATATCTGAATACATTTCTTTCTCTCTTACTTCAGCAAGATGCGTAGACCTCCCAGGACAGCCTAGACAGAACTCAGCTTGGCTTTGCAGCAGCACCTCTAGTGTTCCAGCAGCTTTCCCTATTTGTCTTGCTGATTTCCGGTAAGTTTATACTATTTTAAAAATAATTACTGCATTATTTATTTAGGTGTCTCTGGCCTGTGGATGCCAAGAAGATGCTAAATTCCCTGGAGCTGGAATTACAGGTGGTTGGGGACAGCCTGGCATGGGTGCTGGCATCTGAACTCAGGCTCTCTAGAAGAGAAGCAAGCCTTTTAAGCTGCTGAGCCTTCTCTACAGCCTCCAAATTTACAGTATTAAGGAAGTCGTGGTTTTTTAAAAAAACATATACAGTGTTTTATATCCCTCTTCTGGGGTGTCTGAAGACAGCTACAGAGTACTTAAATGTAATAAATAAATAAATAAATAAATAAATACATCTTTAAGAAAAAGAAAGAAAAAGAAAAATATAACACACACACACACACACACACACAAGTCAGAGTAGATGATAAATTACATCAAATAATGAACTTCCTGGCATCCACCAAGATGATGATGTAGTTTCTCTCCTTTACTGTAAGTGTCCTGGTGTGACACCTGCCTTGGCTTCCTTCCTGGAATGACCCCTGCGTAAATGATTCTGTGATCTCGGAAGGGGAAGTTGCTGCTCTCGGAAGTCTTAAAGAAAAGATAGCCAGTTTTATAACCCGTGAGGCACCTGCTCTTTTTACTTCACCATAAATCCAGGGAACTGTTCCCCATCAGCTTCAAGGGCGTTTTTATTATTATTATTATTTTATTATCATTATTATTTTATTATTATTATTTTATTTTTATTATTATTATTCTCTGGTTATAGCCACAGCATGTTCCTTTGAGTGGTGTGTCAGGGTTTATTGAGCCAGTGGCTGGGTGGAGGAAATTAGAGGTGGTTCCAGACTTCTCTTGCCGCTGTTGCTTCCCATACACACTGTATTACGGGTGTATAGTTCAGTAGACATTCTCAGAAAGGGGATTAGTTTTTGTGTTGAAATGAACGGAGAGGCTTTCAGCCTTTTCGAGATAACCACTAAACAGGCTACGATAGGCTCAGATGCACAGAGCTCAGATCACTCAGCCGTGATCCATCTACAACTACATATTATTAATTACCTCCACTAAGACGGTTGAGCAGGGAGCGCATACGTGTGTGGGGGGGGCATTCTTTTATACTTTCATATTTCCTTTCTTACATTCATATTTTCCCCTAGCTGCGTATAACCTCTAGGCTTTCAAGGGTTTTGTTTTGTTTTGAGATGGGGTCTCACCATGTAGTGCTGGCTGGACTGGAACTCACTATGTAGACAAGGCTGACTTTGAACTCACAGAGATCTACCTGACTCTGCCTCCTCCTAAAAGCTGGGATTTTTTTTTTTTTTATGCATTCAGATTTTGAGGAGCAATGTCACCAAGGAAAACAGTAGCCATTTCTATTTCTTTGATAAAACACACTATGTTCAAGGCAACGTAGAGAGGGAAGGGTCTACATGAGCTTATTGTCCAGGAAAGAGAGGGGTCCATCGCTATCATGGTGGGAGCCCGGTAGGTGGCACGCAGGCGGCTGGAGTGGCAAGCTGAGGGCTCACATCTCAAACAACAAGCAGGAGTCAGGGATAGTGAACTGAGAATAGTATGAAACTCTGAAACCCCAGAGCCCCCAGGAATGTACTTTATCTAACAAGCTGTACCTCCTAAGACTTCCCAAACAGCTCCACCAATTGGGAACCGAGTATGTATGTATGTATGTATGTATGTATGTATGTATGTATGTATGTATGTATTTTAAACTCCAGATTTTATTCCCCTCCCAGTCCACCCTCTGACTGTTCCACATCTCATACCTCCTCCCCACCCTGTCTCCACAAGGATGTCCCAATCCCCCACCCCCACCCCACCAGATCTCTAAACTCTCTGGGACCTCCAGTCTCTTGAGGGTTAGGTGCATCTTCTCTGACTAAACCCAGACCTGTCAGTCCTCTGCTGTATATGTGTTGGGGGCCTCATATCAGCTGGTGTAGGCTGCCTGGTTGGTGCTCCAGTATCTGAGAGATCTCCAGGGTCCAAGTTAATTGAGACTGCTGGTCCTCCTACAGGATTGCCCTTCTCAGCTTCTTCCAGCCTTTCCTCTAATTCAACCACAGGGGTCAGCAGCTTCTGTCCATTGGTTGAGTGCGAATATCTGCCTCTGAGTCTTTCAGCTGCTTGTTGGGTCTTTCAGAGGGCATTCATGACAGGTCCTTTTCTGTGAGCACTCCATAGCCTATGTAATAGTGTCAGGTCTTGGGACCTCCCCTTGAGCTGGATCCCACTTTGGTCCTGTCATTGGACCTTCTTTTCCTCAACCTCCTCTCCATTTCCATCCCTGTAGTTCTTTCAGACAGAAACAATTATGGGTCAGAGGTGTGACTGTGGGATGGCAACCCCATCCCTCACTTGATGTCCTGTCTTCCTGCTGGAGGTAGGCTCTACAAGTTCCCTCTTCCTACTGTCGGGCATTTCGTCTAAGGTTCCTCCCTTTGAGATCTGAGAGTCTCTCACCGCCCAGATCTCTGGTACATTCTGAAGGGTTCCCCCACCCCCCCCCAACCTCCTACCTTCCCAGGTTGCCTGTTTCCATTCTTTCCTCAGGCCCTCAGGGATTTCAGTCCTTTTCCCTCACACAATACCTGATCATGTTCCCCTCTCCGCCACCACCATCCCCCTTTCCACCTTGTGGTTGCTTTCTTCTCCCTCCCAAGTGGGACTGAGGCATCCTCACTTGGGCCCTTCAGCTTGTTGACCTATTTGAGTCCTGTGGGCTGTATCTTGGTATTTGGCTTTTTTTTTTTTTTTGGCTAATATCCACTTGTTAGTGAGTACATACCATGCCTGTCCTGATATTTTCTAGTTCCATCCATTTGCCTGCAAAACTCAGGATGTCCTCATTCTTAATAACTGAGTGGTATTCCATTGTGTAAATGAACTATATATTCTGTATCCATTCTTCTGTTGTGGAACATCTGGGTTGTTTCAGCTTCTGGCTATCACAAACAAGGCTGCTATGAACATAGTGGAACACGTGCCCCTGTGGCATGGTGGGGCATCTTTTGGGTATATTCCCGTATCCAGAATTTTGTGTTTTGTTTTGTGTGTCAACTTGACACAAGCTGGAGTTATCACAGGGAAAGGAGCTTCATTTGAGAAAATGCCTCCATGAGATCCAGATGTAAGGTATTTTCTCAAGTAGTGATCAAGGGGGGAGGGCCCACTGTGGGTAGTACCATCACCCTGTCTATCAGCCACGCTGACCCTTGAGCTCTGCCAGTATTCTCATTCTGCAGTGAGCAACGTGCTGTGTTGTGTCCTGTTGGTTAGGAACAATACTTCTGGATTATTTCCTCAAATGACAGCTTATTTTGATGTCAAATCATGTCAGATTAATGACTACTTATGGAGCATCTCCCACTGGGAGGGGGTGGGACTAGTTGCTGTATGGAGTATAGAAGTTTAGGTCAGAACTCAGAGTGAGACAAACAGAAGCCTGGTCTTGAACAGCAATGTCAAAGTTGGCTGGTTACCCTGCAAATTCCCACCTCTACCGGATAATTAATGTTGCTCAATTAGTGTCCCCAAGAAGGATTGTATATAGAGTAAGATAAACACACTCAATCAATGCGAATTCCTGTTCCTTCCTGGCGCCCCTCTCCACACAGCCAAAGTAAACTTTAGGTCTGTAAGCTTATTACCACCTAGGTTAAGTCAGAAAACCTAGCAAAGAAGGCCTTCCTTCCCTCTTTCCTCCTCCCTCCCCCGCTCCCTTCTGGCCTCCCTCCCTCCTTCCCTTCATCCGTTCTTTTCTTCATTCCTCCTCCCCCATGCCTCTCTTTCTCCATTTCTCTCTTTCTTGAAGTGTTCTCACTGTAGCCCAAGCTGGCCTCAAACTCATGGCAACTCCTTCTGCCTCAACCTCTCCAGTACCGTGTGTCTTAGGGTTTTACTGCTGTGAACGGACACCATGGCCAAGGCAACTCTTTTAAGGACAACATTTAATTGTGGCTGATTTACAGATTCAGAAGTTCAGTTCATCATCATCAATGTGGGAGCATGACAGCATCTAGGCAGGCATGGTGCAGGAGGAAGCGAGAGTTCTACATATCATGTGAAGGCTGCTAGGAGAAGACTGGCTTCCAGGCAGCTAGGACAAGTCTTTAAGCCCACCCCCACAATATGCACCCACTCTAAGAAGTCCACACCCACTCCAACAAGGCCACACCTCCTAATAGTGCCACTCCCTGGACCAAGCATATACAAACCATCGCATTCCACTTCCTGGCCCCCATATTCAAACATATGAGTCTCTAGGGGGTCATACCTATCCAAAATGATTTAGCCATTAGTATACAACAACAACAAAAAGGAGAATCGATCTGCTGGGATGGATAGGCATCTCAGGGGAGGGCACCAACACTGTCCATCGGACACTCGGCCAGGTGTGACAGTCTAGCAGATCCGAGTGTACAGCCAGCTGGCAGCTACCATCCATCCCCAGAACACCTCTACTGCCCTTCATTTACTACCAAGGTTTTGATGATTTTTTTTTTTGTTTTGTTTTTTTGAGACAGGGTTTCTCTGTGTAGCCCTGGCTGTCCTGGAACTCACTCTGTATGTAGACCAGGCTGGCCTCAAACTCAGAAATCTGCCTGCCTCTGCCTCCCGAGCGCTGGGATTAAAGGTGTGCGCCACCACGCCCGGCTGGTTTTGATGATTTTAGGACAGTGTATGCATCATGGAACTTACTAAGTTGACCAACTGGCTTCAAACTTGCTTCCTGTCTCCACTCCCAAGTTCTGAGATCACAATGCCTGGCCTCCCTCTTCCTTTAGCCTTAGTTGATCTGCTGTTGTCTGGACTCTTACACAGTGTATCTTCACAAAACATGAGAACGTGGTAATGCTTCTGTCCAGCCCAGAGCAGTGAGAGTCCCCAGGTCTAACACACAGCCCTGACCAGCTCCTCTACAGTCTCCAGCTTTCCCTTTCTCCACTTCAGGCAGGGCAGAGCAATCCGACTCACCCACACCCATCCTGTAACTGTAGGTTTCTACCACCCTTGTTCCCTCATCCCCACAACCTTAACTGAAATGATTCCAAGCGAATGAACAAGCCAGAACTGGACTTTGTCATGTAGAGGGCAATTGACCAAGCAGAAGGGTGCTTTGCTGCACTCCCCCACTGCTGCCTCTGATAGGGTCAAATCCTTTCTAAAGAGAGTAACTGGAGTCAGTGTGTAAAATTCAAAGCTTCTAAATTAAGCCTGAGAGACAAGCACGTGAACATGGGTAACTGACACGCCAGTGCAAGTGAAGGAAGTAACCAGATACGAACTATGAGGTGCTGGGGATTGTCCCAAGACTGGTGAGGCAGCCCTGCCTGGTCAGCTGCTTTGTGTGCACAAGTAAGAGGGCAGAGGAGGTACCAGAAAGCCTTATATCTATAGGAGAGACCTGGGAGGAAATGAGGGTAGGTGGGGCTACCCCCTCCTGTCTTCCAGGTAACAAGGTGCAGAGTGGACCAGGACCTGGGTGATTAAGACAGAACCTTTGTCACCCAGCCCAGCACCCTGATCTTCTGGAAAACATTCCTGAGAGAGGTTGACCTTCTTACTCTCTTTTTTCCTTCCCCGCCACTCCCTTTCTTGACAGGTTCTCTTGTATCCTAGGCTGGTCTGAAACTCAGTCTACCAGAGGATGACTCTGAACTCCAGATCCTTCTGCCTCCACACCTTGAATGCTACATCACAGGCATGCACCATGACGCCTTGTGTATGCAGTGCCAGAGATGTGCAAGTGTCAAGGCTTCTTGTGTGCCAGGGGAACATTCTACCGACTGAGCTGCCTCCCTAGGCCTTATTACCATTTTTTGAAAATTAAAACATTGGGATCATCTAAAAATAAAAGACGAGTAGAAATACTCAAGAAACATTGCATGTATACATAAAATTTTCAAAGAATAAATAAGATACTAAAATATAAAATAATATAAGTGGAACATCGCCTTATCTCTTATTAAGATCTTAGGCACTGTGTGTGTGTGTGTGTGTGTGTGTGTACATGTATCTGTGTGTATGTGTATGCATGCATGTACATGTGCACATGTGGAGGCCCAAGACTGGTGTTGGATGTCCCCCTCAACTTCTTTCAACCTGTTTTAAAATGTTTCTTTTCTATATATGTAGGTGTTAGTTGTGTGTGGTGTGCATATGTGTCTGCAATACACACAATATTAGTGTCTGCGGAGACTAAAAGAAGGTGGTTCTGAGGTACCATATGTGGGTGCTGGGAACTGAATTCTGGTCCTCTGGAAGATTAATCCTCTTAACCCTTGAACTACTCCTCCACTCTGATCTTTCCTTTTGGGGAAGGATTCTTCACTGAGCCTGGAGCTTATCAATTCAGCCAGTCTGGCTGGCCAATGAGCTTCAGGGAGCCACCTATCTCTGCCTACCCAGCACTGAAGTTACTACACACATGTGCTACTGAAGTTACTACATACATGT
>NC_034591.1:99923300-99943030 GCF_900095145.1 Mus pahari | reverse complement strand
ACATGTGCTACTGAAGTTACTACATACATGTGCTACTGAAGTTACTACACACATGTGCTACCACATCTGGCTTTTATGTGTGTGTTTTGCAGATCCAAATCTAGGTCTTCATTCTTGTGTGGCGAGCACGTTACTGACTGAGCCTTCTCTGCAACCCTGCATATATAGATTGTCAGGCGTTATTCGGATGCCTTCCAAAGAGCTTGAACTGCTTTGAAATCCCTCTGGCAGAACAGATGTGTTAGTCCTTGCTAGAGATCTGCCTTCTTGAGCTGTGTTCTGTTTGAACCAATGTCCCCTGCTGCTTCATCTCTTGAGTACATAGTTTTGGGACTCCCTTAGTAACATGAAGAACCAGTTTAGACTTACAAACTTGGCACTTACAAACTGGTGTCTCTCACCTCAAGTCACCTTTCGACTCTCTTTGGGGAGGTCACTGCTTAGAATAGCCCTGGGTGTTGAGCAATCAGGTGGCCAATTCTAAACAAGTCCTCAAAAATGACCCTGTGAATACAGGGAAAGTCGGTAGGCTTCACTGAAGATACGGAGGCAAAGAAGACGGAGGTACTTTCCCAAGATGGAGTTAAGACAAAGTAGAGAGCATTTTGGGATGGAAACACTTTGAGCCGCAGTTGCTTCCTGCTAGAGGGGGGTGGGTCATTGGAAGGAAGCAGAAAGTAGCATTGAAGACTGGCTCTAGACTGAATACAAATAATAGAAACAGCCTTTAGCTCAAATATAACCAAATTCTTTTAATGAAGATCACAAGGGCTAGGGGAGGGAGGGGCAAAGGGATTTCAGAGCAACAGTAGGTACTGTGTGAAAGAATCTAGTTAAATTGCCAATACCATGCAAAGTAAGAGAACCTAGGTATAGATCGAGAGATCTATCCGGTAAAAGCATTTCGATGGGAGGAAGCCAGCAGAGGTTGTAGGCTGTAAACAAGAAAAAACAGGTATAACTCATGTTTGGGGGTAGAGTGGCTAGGGCTGGAACTGTCATGTAGCTATCCAGAAAGCTGGCTGAACTACCCTTTCTCAAATAGTAGCATCTGTCTTCTATTCTTCCACCCAAAAAACAGACCTATCTGTAGATTTAAGCTCAAAAGTCCTTCCCTGGCCTTCAGGCTGTTATATGCCTCCCCAGGTTTGGGACTCTCTGACCATCCCTGGTTAGATTTTCTGGCACAGAGCTCAAATATGTACATCCCACCATAACATAGGTAATACAAAGCCCATATAGGATGGTTCCATACACAGAAAACGAAGCTCAGACTCTACAAGAAGTCAACTGTTCACCGTGGGGGAAAGATGGATTGTGGGTGAAGAGGGGGTACCCACAAAATACAAGGAGTGATTGAAAAGGAACAGTGACAGAAAGACTGTTGATAATGGTCACCCAGGAGAGAACTGAGCACAGGTTACGGTGACATCAATGGTAGAGCCCTAGACATGTGGCAACTGTGGGCAAGCATTAGTTTTTTTTTGTTTTTGTTTTTTTGTTTTTGGGTTTTTTTTGGTCTTTTGAGGCAAGGTTTCTCTGTGTAGCCCTGGCTGTCCTGGAACTCACTTTGTAGACCAGGCTGGCCTCGAACTCAGAAATCCACCTTCCTCTGCTTCCTGAGTGCTGGGATTAAAGGCATGCACCACCACACCCAGCATAAGCATTAGTTTCTTAAAAGTGAGTGAGACCAGAAGAGAGGAAGGAGGAAGTCATTAGGGAGAGGATACAACTTTCTGGGGTTTTGGAGGAAATCAAGAGCTGCTTGGCTTTATGGAGGAATAGATCTGAGCTATTGCTTCTTCTTTTTCCTCCTCCTCCTCCTTCTTTCTCAGGTCTCCTGCTGCCCAAGCTGCCTTGAACTCACTACGGTCCTGGATGACCTTGAACTTCTGCTCCTCCCACTTTAACCTCTGGAATGCTGAGATGACAGGCATGTGCTACCCTGTCCAGTCTATGTGGAATGCTGGAGATGGGATTCAGGACTTCATGCACGCTAGGCAGGAACCCTACATCCAGCCAAGATCTGGCTGCTTTCATTGCCAGTGAAAAGTTCAGGAGATAAGAACAGAGGGAAGGTGTGTGGGGTATAGACAAAAGGGATAGTTGATAGAATAAGTCTTGAAAACCAGTGGGAGGGCATTAAAGGGCATAGGAAGCATTCTCCTTAAATGTGTTTTATTTATTTATTTTTGTTTTTTAAGACAGGGTTTCTGGAGAGGGGGGATGGGATAGGGGGTTTCAGAGGGGAAACCAGGAAAGGGGATAACATTTGAAATGCAAATAAAGAAAATATATAATAATAATAACGATGATGACAGGATTTCTGTTCTAGAATTCACTCTGTAAACCAGGCTGGCCTTGAACTCACAGAGATCTGCCTGTCTCTGCCTCCCAAGTGCTGGGATTAAAGGCATGTGCCACTTCTGCCCTGCCTATTTTTATGTTTTTGAAATGGGGTCTCATGTGACCTATGCCAGCCTCAAATTTACTATGTAGCTGTCATGGGCACTGAATCCAAATGTACCTTGAACTGCAAACTGTATTAGTCTCCTTCAACCTGAACTTGGCTTCTCAGTAGCCCCCCACCCCCACCCCACCCCACCCCCGTTTACCCCTCTCAAGGTCCTGACTGGTTCCCTGAAGCTTGACTGCAGTGGGACACCACGTGTGTGTGTGTGTGTGTGTGTGTGTGTGTGTGTGTGTGTGTGTGTGTGTGTGTATGTCTGTGCATGCCCTGGATCCACTGGCAATTGTTTCAGCTATATTCTCACCAGTGACCCACAGCTTGCTCTCCCCATCCACCTGTATTAGGTCACTTCCTAACTCAGTCATTCCTAACATTTATTGTCTATGCTTGAGTTGAGCCAGAGAAAATTCAGTCAGACTGGGGAAAGATTGATGACTTCTTCCCTCAGCAGGTTCTCAACACTGCTAGAAAAATCTTTATATTCTTTATATTCAGTTAGTACTTTTTTAAAAGACATCATCTTTATTCATTCGTTGAGAATTTCATACAATGACAATGTATTTTAATGATACCCACCTCTTCCACAACTCCTCCCTGACCAGTAAACACATTTCAGACATCTCATACCAACTGGTCAGGCCTTTTGAAGGCCCCCTTCTCCTCCTCTGTATCCCCGCATTCTCCATACTCCCCAGGCTCACGCAGAGTGGAGGACCGGGATGAGTACTGACTGGGTCATGAGCGAGGGCAGAGAATTCTGTGCCCAGAGTATGAGGAGAAAGGGCACTGGGCGGTCCTTGCAATGAGACTAACATCACCTGCTTCAGGTCAAAGGAACTTAGCATCCGTGTAGAAGAGATACGAGCAGCAAGTGGTAGTCCAAGCTGCGATTTCAACCTCAAGAAGAAGACTGTTCTAGGTTCTTTGTGCAGCCATGGAAACCTGTGCAAGTGAGAATCTTGGAATCAGTCTGTGGGGTTAGCCATGCCAGCCACAGAATAGTGGCGACTGCTCACACGTGTTCATGGAATGCCCAGCAGGATCCAGCGACCCGAGTGTGGGAAGCCAGAGCCTCCTGCGGTGGCTGCAGCAATTGAGACGTTTCGGACACTTCTGCACAAATCAATCTCTCTCTCTCTCTCTCTCTCTCTCTCTCTCTCTCTCTCTCTCTCTCTCCTTTCAAGAATTCATTATTATTTTTAAAATGTGTGTGTGTGTGTGTGTTGCTGTGTGAGTGCAGTGTTCATGGAGGCCTGTAGAGGGCGGCAGACCCCTTGGAATGGGAGTTACAGGTGGTTGTGACCCACCAGCTCTCCAGCCCAGGTTTTTGTTGTTTGCTTTTCCTTTTAGCTAGTTTTGTGTTTTGTTTTGTTTTGATTTTGAGACAGAGTCTCACTCTATAGCCCTGGCTAGTGTGGAACTCACTATATAGATCACCCTAGCCTTAAACTTCACAGAAATCTATCTGTCTCTGCCTCCCGAGTGCTGGGGTTAAAGGTGTGTGCCATCACCCGAGTGCTGGGGTTAAAGGTGTGTGCCATCATGCACAGCCTTAGTTGTTCCTTAAGTCAGTCAAGTCGACAATCAAAAGTCATCATCATAAATGTCTTCTCGGGTTGGTAGAGCAGGTCAGTCTTTATCAACAGATAATCCATCAACAAGGCTACAGCCCAAGCAAGAGGACACCAGACAGACACACATAGCTTGCCAGAGCTAGAGCGAGAGTGCCATGGTTAAACATGTGCCCTTGGAGAGAACCAGAGCTTACTTCCCCAACCCACGTGGCAGTTTAGAGTTAGCCATCCATAAACTCCAGTTTCAGGGCATTTCAGACCCTTTTCTGACCTCCGTGGGTATGAGGCCCACACATAGACAGACATACGTGTATGCAGAACAGTCATACACATACAATAAAATCAATCTCAAAACAAAACACACAAAAAATTAAAGAATAAGATACAAAAATAAAAACAAGTAGGTCATTAATGAAGCACATTTTGTGTCTGTATGAGAGAGGGATATAGATGAAAAGACACAGAGAGAAGAGAGACAGATGGACACACACATACACAGAGAGACAGAGAGACAGGGAGAGAGACAGAGGGGGGAGGGGGAGAGGGAGAGGGAGAAGGAGAGGGAGAGAGGGAGGGAGGGAGGGAAGGAGAGAGGGGGAGAAGGAGGGAGAGAGGGAGGGAGGGAGGGAAGGAGGGAGGTGGAGAGGGAGAGGGAGAGAAAGAAAAACAGAGAGAGTTTTTCCAAAGAGGATTAACTCAGAGAGAAAACCCACCTTAAACATCCCTTCCCATGGGATGGGGCCCAGACTTTAACGAAAAGGGGAAAAGAACCAATGGGCACCAACATCCTTTCCCCTTTCTATTTCCTGCAGAAGGAAGTAGGTCGGGCCTGTGCCACCTTAGGGGAAAACCCACTGCCATTATCCTGTCAAAGGAATGCAGCAGTAAAGAGCCAACACACCCTCTGAGCAAACGCTTTCTCCAGGAGGGCAGGCAGGAGGGCAACAAAAGGTCACACGGCTGGGAGCAGGCTACTCTGAGAGATGCTTAAGGCTCACCCCCAACAGTCTGGAAGGGAGTGAGCAGTTTCTGGAGGTCTGGAGACGGAGCTGCTGAAGTGCCCCAGGCTGCACAGAGAGCTCCAGGGTTGCAGTTATAGGGACAGGTCACCCATGTTGGGGTGGGCTTTCTGGTGATGTGGCTGCTTCTGGGTGATCCCTGCTCTTTATAAGTGACCCCTCACCCACAGTCCTGTTAGTAACTCCTGTAAAAAACTCACTTTTTTACCAAATTGGATGTTGGTACAGTCGTTACTTTCATCTGCCATGGCCTTCCTCTCTGGGGTGAATTGTGCCTTGTGTCGTTCCATGAAAAGTCTGTCATACAATAGCACTACATCCCTAATCACCCACCCCCAGCCCCAATATCTTAAATCATGGTCTCAGCGATCCAGACGTGCATAAGCTGGTAAGGCGGGCAAGGCACATATACATGTCAAGTGCCCATGGAACAAAGAAGGCATTATGGTCATGACTGATGGAGACAAACAAGGTTCTGGAAGGCCAGAGAAGCTGCAAAGTCTCCAAGGGATGCTGACAAGAGTGATCTGGAAAAGCATCATGCATGGAGGGAGCGGGTCTCAACGGAGGAACAGTGAAGCAAGCTTCCCTGGCCCGCCTCCTCTGCCAGCTGTTGGGAAGCCCTGTGTGTTGCAAGGGCCAGAATGAAAGGCTAACTTTGACCTTTTCCAGGGAGATGCTGTCATTAGGGGGCACTAACAAGCAGAAAACCACCCCTAGCGACTTCAGTACCGCCCCCCCCCCCATGGCCTGGTCAGCACTGGGTGGACAGGGTGCCTGTCTTTGGCTCTATTAGTAACTGAGCTCCCAGAGTCTCAATAACAGCGTTTGCTTCCAGAGCACTGATCCATGGGAACTGAGGGGAGCACGGGCTGCCCTGGATCGACCCACCCTCCCATGAGATGCTGATGAGAAGGGACACTGCGGGTCTTTGTATCTCTTTGTTAGTGGTAGGGTCAAATCCCAATGTGGCCTGTGGTTTTGAGTCCTCATGAGCACACCCAGGAGCCCTGAAGGTGGTACCCAGATGAAGATGGTCCTTGAAATGTTCAGTTCCTAGTATCCACTCTATTTAACTGTATCTCCGGAACTGAACCCAGGACTCCTACATGCCAAGCGAGTATTCTCCCACTAAGCTACACTCTTAGCCTCCTAGTGTCCACTTTAGCTGGGAGAAAAAAGCCAGGATGTGAGCATCGGGAAACAGATTCATTCTCTGGACCTCAGTGAATGTCAGATCTCTGGGGTCTAGTACAGAAAACTGACCCCGGGTGAGTTGGGTAGGAATTGAGGTGTTCTATCAGTAGTTGGGAGCTCTTCCCCACCCCACCCCTCATTCTGCAGTTTAACTTTGATCTTCTTTGGGCTGTGTAGCTTTCAACTTGAAATTGCATCCAGCGTGACTCTCGGACTGCCTGTACTACATTGTGGTTTCTTGGTTGACAGGTGGGCCTGAGTTCTGAGCCTCGGTTTCCTTTTCTGTAAAATAGGATATGGCATCACTGGAAGGGTTGGGTTAGAGACCACGTGTAGAGCCCAGCACACGGCATGTGGAGGGGGCTCAGCTGACATTGCTGCTGCTAGACATTGTAAAGGAGAGACGATGAGTCCTCATGGTCCCAGAAGCTGCGGTGACCCTGCTTCAGAGTCCCGAGGCCTGCTCTGCCTTCTTCAGTTGTAGCTGCTATTTCTAAAGCACAATGTTTGTGTGCTTCTGTCTTTCCTGTAGGGTCCCTCAAGTGTCAAGTGGTTTCTAGGGCCTGCCACAGAGCTTAGTAGTTCCTTAGAATCAAAGACAACAGGAAAATGAGTTTAGAGTTCTAAAGGACCCCTTTGTCCTAGTCACCCTGAATGGCCAACTTGACACAGCCTAGGGTCATGAGAGGAAAGTCTTGATTGAGGAATTGTCCCTACCAAACTGGCCCAACAGGGGATTGTCTTGATAATTAGTTTATTTAGGGGGGCCCAGCCCACTGTGGGTGGCACCTCCTCAAGCCAGAGGGAAGTGGGATGTGTGAGAAAGCTGGAGAGTGGTCTGGAGACCTTTAGTAAGCAGGACTACTTGCTGCTCTTCCAGAGGATCCTGGCTCCCATCTGGGAGCTCACAACCATCTGTAATTCTCCTCCTAGGGGATCCCATGTATAAACAGAAAGACAGACAGACAGACAGACAGACATCTCACAACCATCTGTAATTCTCCTCCCAGGGGATCCCATGTATAAACAGACAAATATTTCACAACGATCTGTAATTCTCATCCCAGGGGATCCCATGTATATTATAAACAGACAGACAGACAGACAAACAAACAAACAAACAAATAAATAAATAGGCACCCAATGTCTGTAGGCTTTAACAAAGAGAAAAGGCTGGTTAAGCATGTGCCTGTGAGGTAGCCAGAGAGTGAACCAGCATGTGTTCTACCATGGCTCTTGCTTCGAGGTTCCTGGCTACCGTCCCTACCCTGACTTTCCTTAGTGATGGAGTGTGACCTATAAGGTGTAAGAAATAGACCCTTTCCTCCCCTGAGTTACTTTTGGACCCAGTATTTTGTCAAAGCAACAGAAAGAAAATGAGGACACCTTTAAAATAGCCACAAGCATGGAAGGCACCAGATATTCTGGGGCCAACTGCCCAGTGCTGCCAAAATGACTAGGGCTGTTGATTATTTAGAAATCAAGCCCAGCAGCTCTCTGTAGGACCCCAAGGCTTGAAAAAGGGGGGCCACTCTGAGAAGACCTAGGAGTCAAGGAGTCCAGAGGCCAGACTTGATGAGGTGCTGTCTTTCCTCCAGTCAATATGGCTACTACCTCAGAGGCTCCTGAAGAGAAACTGAAGAAATTTAAGTACCGAGGCAAAGAAATGTCTTTGCAGTGACAACAGAAGATTGCTTCCAGGAAAGATAAGCAGGTGCTAAAGAGAAGAAATATCGATCTAGTCTCCAGTGACATGGTTTCTCAAGCACTAGTCAAAAAGGCCAACTTCACTCTGGACGACATCATCCAAGGGATATGATCCTGTGCTTCCAGGCCGTCAAGGCTGCCAGGGAAATGCTACCAGGAAGATAACCCTCCTCTAAAGTTGATTATTGAGGCTGGGCTCATCCCCAAGCTGGTAGACTTCCTGAAGGCGACACCTCTCCCCAACCTGCAGTTCGAGGCGGCATGGGCGCTCACTAAACCACCTCAGAAACTGCAGAGCAGACCCGAGCTGTTGTGAAAGGGGGTGCCATTCAGCCCCTGATTGAACCCCTCTGTTCCCCACACCTGACCGCATCTGAGCAGGCAGTGTGGGCCCTTGGGAATATGGCTGGTGACTGTACAGAATTCAGAGACAATGTCATTTCCAATAATGCCACCCCACACCTGATCAACCTTATTTCAAAAAACATACTAGTCACATTTCTTCGGAACATCACATGGACTTTGTCCAACTTATGCTGAAACTAAGATCCACATCCTTGTGAGGAGGCCGTGAGGCAGATGTTACCCACCTTCTGTCAGTTCCTGCTGCATCATGATAATGAGATCCTCGCAGATACCTGCTGGACCCTGGCCTACCTGACTGAGGGTGGCAAAGAGTACATCTATCACGTGGTGATCACCGGCATCCTGCCCAGGCTTGTAGAGCCTAGACCAACTTAGAACTCAGTGTCTTGTCTCCACACTATGGGCAACATTGTGGTCGGAACAGATGAGAAGACCCAAATGGCCATCAATGCTGGCATGTGGAAGGTGTTGGGTCAGGTCCTGAAACACCCAAAGCCCTACATTCAGAAGCTGGCTGCCAGGACCATGAGCGACGTGATCACTGGACCCAGATACCACGTCCAGCAGCTGGCTTTGTGTAACTTGCTGCCTCTCTTGGTAGACCTACTAAGGAATGCAGAGTTAAAAGTCCAGAAAGAGGGGCTGGTGAGATGGCTCAGTGGTCAAGAGCACCGACTGCTCTTCCAAAGGTCCTGAGTTCAAATCCCAGCAACCACATGGTGGCTCACAACCATCCATAATGAAATCTGATGCCCTCTTCTGGAGTGTCTGAAGACAGCTACA
The DNA here is from genome assembly GCF_900095145.1 of Mus pahari. Classification (NCBI taxonomy): domain Eukaryota; kingdom Metazoa; phylum Chordata; class Mammalia; order Rodentia; family Muridae; genus Mus; species Mus pahari. The sequence goes on along the minus strand of NC_034591.1, from coordinate 99,933,914 downwards.
GTGTACTTACATATAATAAATAAATAAATAAATAAATAAATAAATAAATAAATAAATAAATAAGAAATGGCATTCTTTAAAAAAAAAAAAAAAAAGTCCAGAAAGAGATTGTATGCATCGTGGCTAACATGGCAACAGGGGCCTCTCTGTGCCAGTTGACTCTGCTTGCCCACTCGGGAATCTCGGAGCCAATGCTGAGTCTGCTCACTGCCTCAGACATGGAGGTTGTCATTGTCATCCTTGACATCATTTCTTATCTCCTCCAGATAGACAATCTACAGGAGAAGAGAAGGCTGTGTTTTCAGATACAGGCTTCTGGTGATAGCACGGACCATGGACATCCACACAGTCTCAGGTGGCAGTACAGATCTTGGACATCAACTGGGCCCTCTGCCACAGCAAGAACCACGGACAGCATCATAGCCCTCCACAGTAGCACAGGCCAGTGATGTCAACATGGCTTCAGGGGGCAGCACAGACCAGACACAGTGGGAACACAGGCCACAGACATTAATTCCTCCCCCAGCTGCAGCAGTGGTCAAATACACATAAACAGCAAATGGTTTTTACCAGCTGAGCAATCTAACTGGGTAGGGACCATGCTTTTTGTTTTTGTTGCCATTGTTAATCTTTTTGGTTAATCTGTTTCTTTTGATTTAGGAATTGAGATTATTAATATACAGTTATTAAAAAACAAAAAGGAAGAAATCAAGGCCAGAGCTAATGGCTCTGGTTCAGGTTGGCTTTCTGGGAAGGGACATCTGGGGACATGGGTAAAGGAACGAGGAGGTGTTAGGACTGCAGGAACTGAGTGGAAACATTTGGCCTTTGGGGCCAGACACATGCAGGGAGCAGCTGCTCTATGACCAGGCGTCTGTGACTGGCCAACCGAGAGCCTGGCCTTGCCTTGGCTGACCGCCATCGAAACCACTTGCTAGAAACGTGGCTGCGGCATGCTGGGAAGACAAATGCTGGTCCATGGGGTGGTCACATGGAGGGCTTTGCTGATCTCTGACACTGGATAGCCTTCCTAGCTTGGTGCCAGGGACTAGGACACAGAGCTCTCTGGACTTGGGTCAGGGCATGGATTGCCAGGTACTGGGAGAACACCCCCAGAGAGGAGCCCCCTCCACCTAGGAGGAAAAGAAAGAGAAGAAACCAATGGTTAGTGTGGGGAGGCTGCTGTGTTCACCATGTTTCATGTTTCTCCACATCGAGGGTCTCCCCTGAGATGGCTGCCACTTCTTCAGCTGCTCTGTAGCTCCCAGAGGCAAGGACAGAGGTTAAAGTCTTCTTGCTACATGTCAGACAGATGTGTGGTCAAGCCTCAGCTGTTCTCTTATCAGGCGTGTTATGCTGACTGATCCTAGCTCTCCAAGACTTCTCAGTAAAATGACAGGAGTGTTAACTAGTATAGCCGCCTTCACTATCATGGGGGTTGGATCCCGGAACCTGTGCCGATACCAAGTCCAGGAGGGCTCAAGTCTCTGGAGAGAGATATGGCTCAGCAGTTAAGAGAACTGGCTGCTCTTTCAAAGAACCTGGATTTGGCTCCCAGCATTCACATAACAACTAACAACTGCCTATAACTTCTATTTCAGGGGATTTGACACCTCTTCTGGCCTTTGAGGACATGACATGTACATGGTGCATGGCATTCGTGTAGGCAAAACACTGATGTGCATAAAATAAAATAAACTTAAAAAAAAAAAAAAAACAACCTCCATCAGATTGACTTTGGGGCATGCATGTGAAGGTAATTTTTGATTGTTAATTACTGAAGGAGTACCCAGCCCACTGTGGGCGGTGTCATCCCTAAACAAGTAGGTCTAGGTTATATAAGATAGCTACCTGAGCAAGCCAGAGAAAAGACGTCAGTAAGCAGCATTTCTGTCTCCAGTTTCCTGCCCGCAGTTTTCTGTCTCTAGTTTCCTGCCTCTAGGTTCCTCCCTTGTGTTTCTGCCAGGGTTTCCCTCAACAATGGACTGTAATTTGTAAGATAAAATAAACCCCTTCCTTCCCAAGTTGCTATTGGTCAGTGTTTTGTCACTGCAACAGGAAGCAAATTAGTGCAGACAGGTCTCCTTGTATAGCCCAGACTGGACTCAAACTCCAAGGACTCTCTTGCCTTTAGGGCCCCACGTATTTGGGTTATAGGTATTTACCACCATGCCTGGCCCAGACAGAAAACAGACAGGGTGACAGCTCTCTCTCGAGGAAAGGACAGATTGGGCTCTATCTTGAGCTTCCTAGAGCTCACGTTCAGTCAGAGATGAAGTGTGACAAATGTCACAGCAGTGGAGGAGCATTTGGAAAGAGCTGTGTCAGATGTTGGTAACAGCCTGGGGGGGACAGGGAAGTGCTGGACTGACTCCCAGCTGTCTCCTGCCGCCCTCGCTGTCCTTCCCCCTGGAAGCATCAGCTAATGGGCCACTGAGAAGTTAGGAAGCTGAGTTGATAGGCTTCCAGGTCAAGTTCTTTTAGTTTCCTTGAGGTTTTGAGGGCAGGACAGGAAGTTGCTGTAGGTTGGAAAATGTAAAACCTGAGGCCAGGCATGGTGGCACAGGCCTTTAACCCCAGCACATGGGCAGCAGAGGCAGGAGGATCTTTCTGAGTTCAAGGTCAGTTGGGTTGACATAGTAGATTTCAGGCCAGCTAGAGATACACAATGAGACCCCCATCTTGGGAAAAGAAAGAAAGAAAGAAAGAGAAAGAGAGAGAGAAGGAAGGAAGGAAGGAAGGAAGGAAGGAAGGAAGGAAGGAAGGAAGGAAGACAGCCTGCATAGATATCTGACAAAGAATCATATAATAAGATGTGCACTGGTGCTAGGAAAGTGGCTAAGTGACTGGAGTGCTGGCAGAGCAGGAGATGACCTAAGTTCCAGTCTCATAACCTGTTTTAAAAAACCAGGATGTAGTGTTTGACGCTTGCAATGCCAGTTGGTGCTGGGCAGACAGAGATGGGTGGATCCCAGGAGATCCTCTGCCTCTCAGCCTACTTGACAAGCTCCAGGCAGATGAGAGACCATGTCTCAAAACCAAAGTGGACAATGTCCTGAGGAATGACACTGAAGTTGACCTTTGGCCTACACACACACACACACACACACACACACACACACACACATACACACACACATACACACACATAAACACACACACACACACATACACACACACGCACACACATACACACACACGCATGCACACGCACACACGCACACACACACGCGCACACACGCGCACACACACACACATACACACACACATACACACACATAAACACACACACGCATGCACACACACACACACATGCACACACACACGCACACACACATGCACACACACATGTACACACACACGCACACACACATGCACACACACACGCATGCACACACACACATGCACACACACATGCACACACACACATGCACACACACACACACACGCACACATGCACACACAGATGCTTCTCCTCTTAGAGGTTTTATAAAGGCAGCTGTGCTATGGTAATCAGACAGAGCCCTGGAGGAAGGAGCTGTATGCGTCCTGGTTCCACTTACCGTCCCTATCTGTAAGTGAGCAAACCACTTTGAGCCTGTGTATCTTTGTCCATAAACTGGCGGGGGTTGTGGGGTGAAAAAAAACCTACCTTCTAAGGTGGTGGTAGGGTCACATATAGTTCACAAGAGACAAAGGTCAAAAGATGAACAAGCAGATACATACTGTTTACCCAGGAATCTAAGAGTCAGGATAAAATCAGTCGGTCTTCTAAACAGTGGGATGCTAAAAAGAGCAAACACCGTAAAGGTTTAAAGACTTATGGTGCCTGGTTTTCGGCACCCATCTGTAATCCCAGTGTTTGAGAAGCAGAGGCAAGAAGGGTATGAGATCAAAGTTAATAACCTCAGATACACATATTGGATGCTAGCCTGAGCCACAGGAGACCTTGTCTCAAACAAATAGGGAAAAATAAAAAGACTAACACTTATTGAGCCTTCACTGAATCTAGGCATGATAGACATATCTCATTTAATCTCAGAAACTCTTGGTGAGAGTCTCTTATCCCCATCTCATTTTATTATTTTACTTTTTATCATTGTTGTATGAGAGAGAGTCTCACTCTGGAGCCCAGGCTGGCCTGGAACCCACTACGTAACCCCAGATTGAACTTGCAGCAGTCCCGCCTTAACCTCTCAAGTGCTGGGATTTCATGAACAATCTTCTCAAACCCATCCTGTAGATGAAAACGGAGGCAGAGAGAAGGGAAGTGACTCACCCCGAGTCCCCACACATCCACACCCAGATGTTCAGGTGCAGAGCACATTTCTTTTTTCAGTTCTGAAGGACTGTGTATACCATCTCAATTAAAGAGAACCACAGAGGCTGTGGCCACAGCTCCACTAGGAGAATGCCCTGACTTACTATCGGGTGCCACATAAACTGGCAATGGTGGTATGAACCCCTAATTCCACTCTCAGGGACGGATACTGGAGGATCAGCTCAAGGTCATCCTTGGCTGCATAGTGAGTTTGAGGCCAGCCTGGGGGTACCTGAGACTCTGTCCCACAAGGACTCTGCTATTTCCAGGTGGTATGTGTGGAGCTAATGCATATACAGAGGTAACTTCAAGATCACAAACTCGTGGTAGTTGGTGTTAAGACTCCAACTCAGTGCCTGCCGTGAGCCACCACGCGAATGCTGTCATTTACTTCTGTAATAGCTGCTTGTGTTAGGAAAGAGTTCCTCGCTCACAGTAAGCTGGTTGCTCTACCAGCTATGCTGTGATGACCCACGAGTAATGTCACTCTGAGCAATACAGGGCGGAGCAGGCTGTAATGACAATCTCAGGGACATTGCTGCAGTAGGGGTAGAAAATCTGTTCTGAATGAGCCGCCCCAACTACAAGCTTTGGTGGCGAATGTTACCTTACACTACCGAACAGCATTTGTGTAGGAGTTCATCAACACGAAATGTGGCCAGGCATGGTAATGTACTCCTATAAACTCAGCTCTTGATGAACTGAGGCAGGAGAGCTGCTGGGAGTTCAAGGCCAGTCTGGACTAAATGGAGAGACTAGGTCAAAAGAGGCATGGGGGGTTCAAAACAAAGAAGAGGAAGAAGGAAGGAAGAAAGGAAGGAAGGAAGAAGAGAGGAGAGGAGAGGAGAGGAGAGGAGAAGAAGGCAGGGGGAAGGAAAGAGGGAGGATGGAAGGGAGGTGAGCGAGCTAGATTCTCTTTTGACAGCTACTGAGCTATTGTTCTTTTCAAACAAGCATATCTAAAGACAAGCATAAAGTGCTACCTGCTCTGAGTACCCCCTCCAGGCCCAGCCCAGTACTGCAGGCCAGTCCGCTCCACCGAAGGAAGTACGCATGGCCGACGCGCGAGGGCGCTCGGAGTTGTGAGTAACTTGAGCATCAGACTACTGAGTCAGAAACTTGTGATACAAAGCCTCACTCTTCTAACCCCCACCAGTTTAGCTCCACTGGAAAGGCCACCAGAGCAGGCTCGGTGGGTCCTGCAGACCTGCAGTGCAGGTTGGGCCCTGCGCCAGGGCAGGCGCAGCGTTCTTTGTCCAGTGTGGGGGGCTGTGAGCAGAGGCTGAGTGATGCTCTCCTCCGCCCTCCTGCCAGCTCCAGGGCCAGTCCTGTGTGCTTCATAAGATCTTACGTAACCTCGCCCACTGCCTCCCGGATCTGAGGATGTCCGCCCTCTGTGCTGCCACTCCTTGTGGGGACCACAAGGTCAGCTGCTTGGGATCTCCAAGAGTGGGCTGTTGTGGTGTTCTCCTGACTGGCTGGCTGGCTGGCCCTTTAGTGCAAGCCCCTGAAGAGGCAGAGAAGATGGTTTGGAGTCCTGGTTTTGAGACTTTTTGTTTTAGACCAGGCAGAGTGTTGATTAATTTGCACCCACCTTTCCACCTCAGGGTCCTCTCTTTCTCCCTTTAAAGATAGGATAATCGACGGGCATGGTGGCACACACTTTTGGTACCAGCACTCTGGAGGCTGAGTCTCTATGTGAGTTCGAGGCCAGCCTGGTCTTCAAAATGAGTTTCAGGACAGCCAGGACTACACAGAAACCCTGTCTCGGAAAACAAGAATAAGCAAGCAAGCAAGCAAACAAACAAAAAATAGGTTAGTCATAGTTAAAATGACAACAGATTTTGGTGGGAAGGATGTCTTAGCAGTGACCAAGTGTCAAGAGCACTTTGCTGCTCTTTTGAAGGACCTAAGTTCAGCGCCCTCTCCTGGCCTCCTTAAGCACCTGCGCATACACATAAATGAAAAAAAAATATATAAAATTTATATAAAAAAATAAATTAATTAAAAAAAAAAGATACCTGATGCTGAAGAGGTGTCTCTGATGTTAAACACTTGCTGCTCTTGTTGAGGGCCAGAGTTAAGTTCCCAGAACTGTGTCAAGTGGCTCCTCACAATGGCCTATGGATCAGCGATTCTCAACCTTCCTAATGCTACCCTTTAATATGGTTCCTCATGGCGAGTGACCTCCAACCATAAAATTGTTTTGTTGCTACTTCATAATTGTAATTTTGCTACTGTTATAGCAAATATCTGCATTTTCTGGTGATCTGAAGTGACCCTTATGAAAGGGTCATTCAACTCCCCCAAAGGATGCAACCCACAGGAGGAGAATCACAGCTCTGATGCCTGGCTTCTGAAGGTACCTACGTGCGTACGTACACACACAAAAGTAAGTCCTAAAATTATGTGCTCTGTTCAGAAATGCTCATATTCGTAAGCAGGGAGGGGCCCCAACTCAAGACAGCGTACAGAAGTTGCAGGCAGGTAGACAAGTTCTTGGGAGAAGCTTTATTCCCCCCCCCCTTTTCTTTTTTTAAGACAGGTTATCTCTGTATAGCCCTGGCTGTCGTGGAACTCACTCTGTAGACCAGGCTGGCCTCGGACTCAGAAATCCGCCTGCCTCTGCCTCCTGAGGACTGGGATTAAAGGTGAGCGCCACCACTTCCTGGCGGGAGGAGGGCTTTTGTACTGTGGATTTCTTTCTTAGATCCCTACTTTTCTTAACTCATGTCAGCTGTGCTCCTTTAAGAGCGGGTGGCTGGACTTCTCGACTTCACTCAGGTGAAACATGAAGACATGACCTTAAAATCCAAACAGTAACTCAGACACTCAAAACCCCAAAGCTCCATGAATCACCAGCGGTTCTGCAAGCCCGGAAGTTGCGTTTATTCAGCGACAGGCTTGGGAGACATCCATTACTCAGCCAGTTTGCTGACAGATAGTTCTCCCCGGGGTTTATAATTATGACAGTGACCGCACGTGAACAATGTAGCTGGCATCCCCTGTCACCTACTGGCACTCCAACACAAAGAATCATTAACTCAGTGGGTGGCAGGCTCACCTCAGTTTATCCTCCCTCCCTTCCTACCCTCCATGAAAGCTGGGGTAATTAGTCCTCTGGGAAATTACTCTTCACTCAACTTTCCTTACCTGGGTTTGACTTCTTTTCAGCCAGCTCAACCTTCACGTGACTCCCGCTGCCTCTGCCCCTCCCTGCCTCACCCACCCATCCCATCCCTACCCACCACTCCCCACCTGACCACCTGGGAAACCACGTGTCTAAATTACACCCTGTGGAATTTGATTATAGCTGATTAAATGCATTGTTACAGATTGCCCTGACTTGCTCTCAGTTTTCTTCCTGAAAGAACAATCTGTGTTTCTCTTTGTGCAGTGGTTAACATAGAAATCGAAACTATGTAAAGTGCAGAGTGTCAGGGGAGTGAGTGCCCGGGCACCAATTGGTTCTCTCTATGGCACACACTCCCACAAGGCTTCCAGAACACAGCACACAGTGGAAGAGGGGAGGGAAAGATTGATTGTAAGCCAGATGTGTGTGTGTGTGTGTGTGTGTGTGTGTGTGGCGGCGGGGGTGTGTGACCGGAGTGACACTGTCTTCCAGATATGGGATACGGTAGAATCACCGTGCTCACAAGCTCACAGTGCCCCATAGTTGCCTTCACAAGACCTGTACAAGACCCAGCCTGTCAATAATTCCTGTATGGAATTTAAGGCATTCATGAGCCCCCGCCCCTAACTGAGGAGCTGTAGACAGTTAATAGCTTATGAGAGAAGGGGTGGAAAGAGTTTTCTTTAAGGGTGTGGTTTCCCAGTTGGTTGACCATGCTCCAGTGGATAGTCCCATACCCAGATGAATGTGGGCAGCACAAATTATTTAAAAACCAGGAAGACAGGGAGTATATGGATTAATCTGAGAGGGGGTAGGGAGAAGAGTGGAGAGTGGGTATGACCAAAATATTCTGTATGAAACTGTCAAGGAATTAATTATATATCTATATCCCTGTATAAAGGATTCTTTATCTATATCCATATCCATGTCCATATCTATATAAAGGAATAGTCCAGGCTGAGGAGGTGGCTCTGTGCTTAAGCTTGCACTGCAGTCGCCCCAGGCAGTTCACAATTGCCTGTGACTTCAGCTACAGAGGATTTGACATCTTCTTCTGCTCTCTCTGTGGGCACTTACATGCATGCACACACACATAGATACACATATATGTACTCATTTTAAAAAAAAAACTTTAAAAGGAATAATCTGAATTAAGCGGTAAGCCTTGAGAAGGTAAGGGCCACCACGTTCACTTGATCCCAGACATCTCAATAACATGATCAATCAAAAGATGTTTAATAGACGACTATCAAAATGTGATGTCAGGGTGTGTGTGTGTGTGTGTGAGTGTGTGTGTGTATGTAACCAGAGTACATTATATACATATATGAAATTGTCTGAGCAGGAAGTTAGTTAATAGACCTTATAAAAAATGAGACTTCATTGATGAGAAACAAGAAGTACTTGAAGAATATTTTGTATGGAAAAATTGTAAGCATAACCAAGTGCAATGAACTTGCTTCAAGGTCACACATCTCCGATAATTGTTAATGCACAGCTAATCTGTGTCACCTCCTCCTTACCTGCCCCACCCCCATGACTCTGAAGTAGTCATTGCATCTGTACATATTTCCACAAGCATCTCCAATATGAAAATCTATGGGCCCACAAGATAGCTCGGCAGGTATCAGGGCTTGCTGTCAAGCCTGAAGACCTGAGTTCGATCCTCAGGATCCACCTTAGGACTCTATTAGAACGTTTTAGTGCGGGCTGGTGAGATGGCTCAGCAGGTAAGAGCACCGACTGCTCTTCCAAAGGTCCCGAGTTCAAATCCCAGCAACCATATGGTGGCTCACAACCATCCGTAACAAGATCTGATGCCCTCTTCTGGAGTGTCTGAAGTCAGCTACAATGTACTTACATATAATAAATAAATACATCTTTAAAAAAAAAAAAAAAAAAGAACGTTTTAGTGCATATTTATACTGGAACCCAGAGAGAGCTCGCACATTGTGATTCCTCAAGACACAGGTCACCCTCTCATTCCCTTTAAACTTGCTTGATTTTTGTTTCCTAAGCAACCGTCTGGATTTTCCTGATACAGTGTGCTGTTGAGCAGGCTTTTCTGTTGCGTGTGTCCAATAAACGAGTAGTTTTGTCTTTGGTCAGATGTGGCTATATTTTATTTTCTTCGTATATATCTTGCTATAGCTTCTGTCTTAGTCAGAGTTTCTATTCCTGGACAAACATCATGACCGAGAAGCAAGTTTGGGAGGAAAGGGTCTATTCAGCTTACACTTCCATGTTGCTGTTCATCACCAAGGAAGTCAGGACTAGAACTCAAGCAGGTCAGGAAGCAGGAGCTGATGCAGAGGCCATGGAGGGATGTTTCTTACTGGCTTGCCTCCCCTGGCTTGCTCAGCTTGCTTTCTTATAGAACCCAAGACTACCAGCCCAGAGATGGCACCAGCCACAAGGGGCCCTCTCCCCTTGATCACTAACTGAGAAAATGCCTTACAGCCAGATCTCATGGAGGCATTTCCTCACCTGAAGCTTCTTTGTCTGCGAGAACTCCAACTTGTGTCAAGTTGACAGAAAACCAGCCAGTACAGCTTCTAAATTTTCCCTCTTGCCATTTCTGATGTGTATATTCAGAACTTTAGAGGTTAGAAGTAGTTCTTTAGCATGAAGTTAGTAGAAAGCTTTTTCAAAAGATAGCTTTAGAAACTAGGTAATAGTGGGGCAATTGGGAAAATGACTGTTTTAAATATATAATTTATTTTTATTTTCTGTTCGTTGGCATTTTCCCTGCATGCGTGAGGGTGTCAGAAGCCCTAGAACAGGAGCTGCAGACCGGTGTGAACTGCCATGTATGTGCTGGGCATTGAACCTGAGCAGCCAGTGCTCTTAACTGCTGAGCCATCTCCGCGGCCCCCAAAATTCTAATAGATTCTGTAATTTAGTGGATGGTATTATTTAATTGATTTTTCCCAGTGTTGATAGATGTACTCTGGCTAGATAACATGTTGGTATTTGAGGATGCTGGGGGTAGTTGTGAGCATGTGTCGTCTTAGCCCTTGGAGGTAGAGGCAGTAAGGTTAAGAGGTTACACCGGGCGTGGTGGCGCACGCCTTTAATCCCAGCACTTGGGAGGCAGAGGCAGGCAGATTTCTGAGTTCGAGGTCAGCCTGGTCTACAGAGTGAGTTCCAGGACAGCCAG